>NC_137827.1:31696070-31738570 GCF_963921795.1 Nannobrachium achirus | reverse complement strand
GCATGAAAGAGAAAGACTGGGATGCTGAGAGGGAGGCAGAGGGAGAGAGACATTTAGAGAGAAAGAGAGAGAAAGAGACAGCGAGAATGAGTTCATGGAACACTGTGCTGGAATTCAGAGTACAATAATTACAGCAGTGCTCCTGCCATTGTGTCTTAGGAAGCTGAATCCAGCCACAGCCAATTCCAATTCATCTTTATTGAAGCTATAGTCAGCATCCCGGCTGGCAGGAAGAAGGAAGGGAGGGAGGGAGGGAGAAAGGAAAGAACAGAGAGAAGAGCTTGTGGGGAGAGAGAGAGAGAGAGAGAGAGAGAGAGAGAGAGAGAGAGAAAGAGAGAGATGGGGTGCAAAGGGGATAGAAAAGCATGATGCATGAAAGGTTGAGTGCTTCTATTAGTTTCTAGCCACACTGTACAGTATAGGCATCACCCTCACAACCAATCACTCCACATAGCAGCTGATGCCAGTGTGCGTACGCACTGTGCATGCATGTGTCTCCATGCATCACGTTTGTACGTATGCATGTTGTCGGTGCATATGAGTGTGTGTTTGCATTTGGGTTTTTATGCACATAACCGTATGTTTGCATACATTTGCATTTAAGTATTTTTCTGTGTGCATTTATTATGTTTTCTTTTGCCCCCCATGATTTTTCACTCGCTCGCTCGTGTGTCTGTGTGTGTGCTACTATACATGCACTGTATAGTATACTGTACACCTTTACATTTGAGTGTGTGTTTCTGTGCCTATGCAAACATTTGCATGCCCTTACAGTGCGTATTTGTATTGTTGCTGCTTGCTGTTGCAGGAGTGCAGCTTTTAAATCCAGGAGGCTTGTTTTGAACCATGACAAGTGATGCATCCCAGAGCAATAATATTCTGGGGTAGTATTTTACAACATTCCCTCTCAGTTGATATTGAAGCCCTTGGAACATTTCTCCGCTCATTTTCATACATATTGCCTCTTCTGTCTTCTTTGCATGGTCCTACCAGGGTTCTATCACCGGGAGAAGAGTGTTTACTTTAAGGTGTATCTCACCGTAGTCAACGTGGCTGAAATGCCCCTTTGAAGCAATTCTTCACTGTGTTGGTTGGATGTTTTCACATTTTAGCACAAATACACACATGCACAGACAATTCTAGGGGAACTCACATGCATTCCACCTCCAGCATCAGACTGCCTTAGGAATACATTGTCACCACCACCTGCATTTTTTGTGCTTTCGGTTTCTTCCTGAAGTATATAACCCGATACACAGCGTAATAATATTCCCTGGGTTTACTTTGCCATGGTGTAACATTTATTACTTTAGTAAATGGGTTTTCAAAATGACTGTTAATGATCGGTTACCATTCACAAACTTGAAACACTCAAATCAATCTGCTTTCATTATAAAATGACATGTCCACCATTTAAAAAATGGATGTCGACTCTTGTAAAATAATTGCTGGCATGAAAGCAAATTAATTTCACAAGTTATAATTAAAAGTTAAACAAGGTGCTTTGTTTACAAAATGGTTCAGAATTTGAGTTTGGAATGATTCAATAGTGCTACTTGCAGTGGCACTATTCCAAGAAGGAACACATACGCAGCTATATTTTCGTCCATGCCTTACCCCGGCTCTTATCCCTAAACTTCTTTGCCTTTTTTTTCTATTTTGAAAAACATTTTAAAATACTTCAAATAGCCGATTTACATCGACACGTTGCAAGCTTGTAGATCAGCTACAAAAAAGAAGAAAAAAAAATGGCAAAAAGGTTTAGGAATAAGGGGTAAGGCATGGACACAAATAGAGCCCATGGCATTTGGCAAAGGCACTCTTCCAGTGGCCCTCTGAGATGCATAGCTTTTTTAAAGTTTATACTGTAGATTAAGAGCAGAAAGGTCACCATCTTTTCCCCTCGCTACGCAGCCTTAAAGCAGCAATCCGGAACTTCTTTTAATGAATCAAATGTTATTTCAACCAATCTGTTCGGTAGTGTAGGTTAATACAATATCCTGTAACTAGCACATCTGCAGTGGTTGGAACTGGTCTCCCTGCTTTTCCACTGAGACATTGTTGTCCTCTGTGTCGTGTACGACTTGTTGGCAAGTAGTAGACCTACTACCTGAAGCTCATAAGCAATACCGGTATGTCTCCCTGCAGGCTAAACAGGGATTCCATCTCCAAAGAACGGTAGAAGTTAGAGGGGTATAATCTGGATTAGACAGTCTGTTTATGTTACTTTAAGGGATAGTTCATTGATTACCTACTTTCTCCCGAGGGGGAAATTAAGTATATTTTCAGCCCAACCCAGCTGATTCGCTGCCCACAAGGAGCGTGTGAGCAATAAGAGTCTTGCTCAGGGACACACATCATCATTGCTACCCTGGCCTGGAATCAAACCAGGGACAACCAGGGGAGCTGGTTCCCCAGGCAGGCTCCCTATAACCATTCAGCTATGCCACCCCCTTTGTGTTTCCTATGGAGACACAAAGAGTCTCCTTTGTGTCTCAGGAAACTGCTGTCGGTTATCAAATTATTGTCTTATGAATGCAACAAAAGCAAAAAAATATCCATGAATTCAAATCTCCATGGGGTGAGTAATCGATAGAAAATAAGTAATTTGGGGGGTGAACTATCCCTTTAATAATGCATTACTAAAATAGATGTAAAAGGATGATGGACTAGGCTGTTATATACCCCGGGGTATAAAACAGGCTAGCCCACTTCAACCCTGGGTATAGTTTGGTTGGGGGTATATTTTATACAGTTACACCGGGTCAATTTCTCATAGCTTCATTTGATTGGCTCAGCAGCAGATTTGAACTGAAAAATATTGTCGTTGTCGGGTGGAAACCTTCCTTTTTTTGTTATTATTTTAAAAACGATTTAAAACAGTGAAAATGGCCGATCTACAAGCACACAACACCCCTACATGGCTACATTACATTCATCATTTTCACTCCCAACACCTTAAATTTATGCCATATTTTAGCGATGATGTTAAGAGGAAAACATTGAGATAATAGTCATTTTGGTTAGAACTGACTGAAAATAACTTTATACTTCAAGTTTAAAATGATACTAAATATTGTTTTAAGTGTCCAAATAAATTCCAAATATTATCAAATTATCTCGCGGCACCCCTGGACTGCCGTCACGGCACCCCAGGGTGCCACGTCACCCACTTTGAAAACTCCTGCTCTATAGTCTCTATGCATTCATTTGGAAAGCTAAAGGTGACCCTTATCAGCAAATACTCCTCAGTCTGTGAAAGTCTGACCTGTCTCCTGTCTCGCACCCCACGGTTTCCCTCAAGTTTGTGATCATCATGACTTCTTTTTTAAAGGACACCGGGAGAGCTCTGCTCTGCTGAAGCATGTGGTTAGTTAAGAGTGGGAAAAAAACGAAGCACGCAGGGATTTGACTGAGCACAGGCAGAATTCAAAACTTATTTGAAGTTCAAACTTCCTCTACTGTGATATTATATTCTAAGTAACACTCCCAAGTGTTAGAATGTATACATAGTAAAATCCTGTGTATGCTGAGTTAATTTATCCAGTCTCAGAGTTAAATGAACACCAAGGAAGTTACTTGTACATTTACAGTAGCTAGATGCCTTTTGCAGACTCCTACGGTACCAGTAATCTTCTGGGTTAGGTTACTGGTTATCTTCTACACCTGAGATTCGAACCCTGGTCTCCCGCGAGTGAAGTAACTCTAAAGACAAACATCTTATCAACAAGCTTAAAGGATCATCCCCCTTGGCTGGCGAGATATTAGAGTTTTGGTCTTCAGGCAGAGGCTCTGAGACACTCTGCTACACTTTAGGTTTACTGGTTATGTACTCTTGTCTAAGCCAAAGCTGTTTTACAAAATCTTATAAGTTTTCACTGAACTTAGAAGAGGTTTCACTGTGACCCAATGTGACATGGCTATGTACTGTAGCACGTACTGCAGCTTGCAGACGAACAGAGGCTTGTTGACATACAGGGCACTTTGTTCCAGTGGCCATGGAATACTTGTACCCGGAACGTTAAAGAGACAGTCTTGTGAGTGGAATAAGACTTTGCTTCAAACCGCAGCTGAGAAAAAACAGCTGAGAAATTGAACGTGGTACATACATCACTGCCTCCCCTGAACTCCCCTTGAGCAAGGCATTTAAGCTACAATTGCTTCAAAGGAGCTTCTCAGCAGTAACATAACTTAGGTGACAGCTTCCAGGTACAAATATTTTTAACCGTGTGAATGTGGAGCAAGTATCTGGTGGAAAAGAGTCTATGTACTCAGCCAACCCCTTCCCTGGATGAAAGCAGCCAGAATAATATTATTGTGCAGCGGTACGCAAGACTAAAGGGCAAAAAGTTGAAAGAAAGAGAAACCAGTCACAGTTACTGACTAGTGTGCTAATGGTAGACAAAGAAAGGTCTGGGCTGATGACACCCAGACCATTAATAATAGAACACCGATGCAGAGCATGTACAAGAACAACCTCTAGGGGATTACAGGTGCTATACTACACAGATCTTGCCATGGCCTTAGTATTTCAGTTAGTATTATAAAGTAATATATTCTCCCGAACAGATTATTGGTGTCTGACTCCTAGCAGGTGTCTCCTAATTAGCCAGATAATAAATGTTAGATTACGGTTTTATCTATATGTAAAGATTAAAGGTCTTTGCACACTGCTGCGTTTTTCGGGCCGAATATCGGAGTGAATTTCGGAGTGCGTGAATAAAAGAATCAACCTCACGTTATGTCAATCACGTTTGCACACTGCCGCCCGTTTCGTATTTATTTTCGGACCAGGGTTGATTTTTCCCGATTTTCGCAGCTGTTGCACTGAGTCCCTTCCTCTCTCTCTCTTTCCTCTCTCTCTCCCTGGCTTTTGGATTTCGGATTTCCAAAACGCAACGAAAACACGCAGTGCAGTGTGCAACCACCTTTATCCTTGTCAACAACTGCCACCAACATATATATTTAATTGTATGATATACAAATAAATACCCTTTGTTTAGAAATTTTCTTTTCTTTTCTTTCTTTCTTTCTTTCTTTCTTTCTTTTTTCTTTTTTTTCAATCAAAGGTTTCATGGTCATGATTCACCAGGATCCTGGACGGCCTGATTCTAGGATTCTTAAAACTATTGATATAAATATGTTTGTAAAATGAATGGGAGATTTCTTTAGTAGCACCAGTAAACCACACCCATTTCTATGCCCCATGTGACTGAGTGAGACGTCCTCAAAGATCCACACTAGTGTTTAGGGCAGCATGCAGTGTTATTATTTACAGCTTCACAAACAAGAACTTCATAAAAATGGAGACATTTAAGGTGCAGTATTGTTTACTGCCTCACAATCAGGAAATAGGGGGTGTTTAGGGCAGCAGTGTTATTGTTACAGCCTGAAACAATCTATAACTTATAAATCAATAACATTTCCTGTCTGTCTGTTGTAAACCGACTGCCCCGGAAAAACACTATTGATTGTGTTGTGGCAAAATGGTGTCCTTGGCTTGTCGCTGCACTAGCAAATTCCTACTGGCTGGCTGGGTCGGACGGACGGATGGACGGACGACTGTTCTTCAGGAAAGGGAATTGTCAGGGTTTGGGCAAGACAACATCAAAATCTAGCAAGCAGACTGTATATTGCGCTGATCAGAGCAATGGTCTCCTAGTCATGGCCATTTGAACTGTTGAACACTGCAGTAATTGCTAGCGCGCCATATGTGTGCAGTTAGTTTTTCTGACTATTCATATGGTAGACCCCTGAACACAGCTGGCCCCATCCTCAAGCACCGGAGCATTGAGACAAATGCACATAATGTTGAGGTATTTGAGCATGTGCAGAGTAAATGTTTTAGATGGCTGAATGGGACATAAGAAGTAGTACCATAACTGTTAGGGGCCCCGGAGCACCTGCTCGTGACCCCAAGGGTGTGGCACCCAGGTCCTTCAAGCCATACTACAATGACCGTGACCACCGCGATGCCCGCCGCAAGGGAGACAACCGCCAGGAGAAGCGCAGAGGATCTGTGGGCTCAGATAGACAGCAGTCACCTGGACCCACTGCCACTGCGGATCGCCAGGCCATGCCCCCACCTCCAACACCCCAACAACAACCCCTGCCGCAGATGCAGGCTCCGGTGGCACAGCTCGGGCCTCACATGGCCTTTTTCCCCATGCAAAACCTACAGCCACTCTACCCGGCACCAGCCCCAGCGCCGGCTCCAGCTCAGGCACCCACCACCCCTGTGACCTCTGCACACACGGAGAAGCAAGCAGGGAAGAGGAAGGAGAAACGAAACCACGTTTCTCGCCAGTGAGCTGATGAAGAAATAATGTTATGACCCAATATATTCTCTGTATGTTAATCAATGAAAAGGGACATACATTTTGCATTTAGTGTGCTAGTACTGTAGATGCATATATACTGCATATATAGAAATGCCTCATTTAAACATAGGCTGTTGATTTCTGATATACTGTATACTGTATTTCTGCTATACTATATGTGCATGCAAAAGCTACGTATATACGTGTTTTTTCACTGACATGGGTAAAGGTTAAAAACTGAATGTGCTCATAGTTCAGAACATGACATACTGCTTACACTAGCCGCTTCATTGCCTGCACCTGCGAGAAACAGCCTTGGTGTCAGGCTGTATCATAGACTCCCGGACATTCCTGGTCCGCGCTAACGAACCGTTATCTCCTTACTGCCAACATGAGATACCGCTTCTTGAGGGAGTAAAGGACAACACGGTGACTTCTAACATGTGAACGGGATGACTCCCCAAATTCACGTGGCCTGGCCTTGGACTGTCTGGCCTTGGACTGTCTCCATTGCGAAACATCGTGCAACATCGTGCATGTTCGTGCATGTTAGTACATGTACGCGTGCCCATGTGTGTGTGCTAAACCAAAGCTCTGTGTGTGTAATCCTATTGAGATGACGCGACGGGACGGACTATAAAAAGTTGTGTCGCCGTGGCTCGCTTCAGTTCCTTTTTGTCTACTTAGAGAGAGTTTGACTCTGTTTAGTTGAGTACTTCTTTGTTAATTTTCATCGCCAATTTCTGTATTGGTGAGCTTATAATTTGTAACTGTTTTTATTTCACTAAAGCTTTTTTATTCACTTTTGCTTGGTGTCTGTCTGAATTCATTTTCAAGAGTTTACAACTCTTAAGGTTTAGACTTTTTAGCTCCCCTTCGGGGGAGTACACCACGTCCATGGGAGAGAGGTGTTAGCACCTCAGGGCACTCGAACTTCTGGCTGTGTGGAGCTGAGTTAGACTTTTTGGTAAGAATCAACAAGTGTATTTTCTTAATTTAAAAAGTCTTTTCACCTTCTCAGAAGGCTGACACTGCGCGGGCAGGTGTCAGCTGGGTATGCTTGACAGACAATAAAGTACAAATCCCTAACCCTAACCGGACGGACGATATGTCCACAGTGGGCTCTTTGTACTGAATAAGTCAAGCTGCTTCTCTCCAGGCCCCTGGCAGGAAGCTACAAGGTTGATCAGTTTCACACTTTACATGTCTTTGTGGTTTGCATTCTCCATTCAGACCTAAGGTCTACGTTTCTACAGTTAAGGTGGGTCGCCTGGTCTCTAAAATAAATAGTCGCTGTAGAAAGTAATAATATTCACCAGTTAAAGAGGGTCTCATTGATAGCTCAGCTTTTATTCAGAGAAAGGTGTATTTGTACAGTAATAGGTGCATGTACAGTAATAGTAGGTTTATGCAAATGAGAAAGGTTATAACACCTGTTTGTGTTAACTTAAAGGTATAGTGTAGTGTTAGTGACAGTGTTTCATTTTAAAAAGATCCGGTAACTTCTTGGGCTTAGGACCTGGGAAGGGTTCTGGGCGGCGTGAGGAGTACTTTAAAAGGTGGAAGAGTACTCAGTAACTCAAGCTCATTACATGGCGTCCCTGGGTGGATATTGATTGATTATTGATTATTGATTAGTAATTGATTAATTAAATTCGTGTCCACTGCCACATAAAGAATAGCCGAGAGACCCTTGGAGTATGGTTATTTACTACAGAAGTAAAGGATAGTTAATATTATCAAGGCTTAAGTGCTTTTATCCACAAAACTCCCCACAGCGTCGGAGATTTTGAACAGAGTGAAGTGGAGGTCGGTCCGTACAGCCGACGGCCAGTAAATCGGTAAAAACATCTCCATCAGGAACTAGATAAAATAGCAGTTGAGAACATCTAATAATATTATAACAACCTTTGCGACCAACCTAAAAAGTTTCAGGCATGGACTTTGCCTATCCCACCGCCACAGATAACGCTTTTTCGGAAGCGGTTGGCGGGGCAAGGTCTGCCTCACCCACTCCCTTGGCTGGCACCATGGCACCCCCATCGGTGGACTCTTGGGAGGGAGATGTCAACAGCGGTGACTACGACAGTAATGGCATAATGACCTCAGTAGTCCTGCATAACGGAGGAGCCGCAGCCCGCTACGAATCCAGTGCGGGGGACGCATATCCTGACCACCAAGGGTTGCTGAATTGGAACCCTGGAGCAACGCGAGCTGGCCCTACAGCTCCCCTTCCCTGGCTTTCCAGCCCCACAGGGGCCGGAGGCCTAGAATGGGACCCCCTGACAAACGAAGGGAAACGAGCTGAACCTGAGCGAGAGGGGAGGTTTCCTCCACCGCCTCAGATGCTAGATGCTTTCTCCTGGCGGATCCCAGCCAGGACGCACACCATTACCCCCGAGCGAATGTTGAAGCTCAAGGTTTATACCGAGAGGTTCGAAAGACACATGCCCGAGGGAGAGAGACCTTTTGTGGTGAACCTCACAAATAGGGATCTAGAAAATACTGCAGGCATGGCTGCAGCTGTAGCACACGGTGCAGGTCAAGGGTATGACACATGGTGCCGACGCACGGTGGAGGCCCGGCCAAACCGGAAACTAGAGAATGGGGAGATATTGGTATGTGCACCATACCAGCTTTCCCAGAGAAAATATCATGGTATTATCACCATGGTTATGCAAAAAATTACTAGAGGCACCAGTGAGGAACGCCAAAAGTCGATCCTGCTGGCATACTATGGCAAGCTATTTGCACAAGCCTATGACATGCAGATATATAACATAGTCATGACCCTGTTTGGAACGGGTACGTGGGACTATGACCAAGCCCTCAGCATCTGGTGCTTCATGGAGGTGTTTCAAGGCTTGCCTGATGATCGGCTAGAAATAACTCTGCTGGTCACGATACCCCCATGGGTCCTGTACACCGACGGGAGCCAGCAAAAGCTCGATGGTAACCGAGCCAAATGGGCATTTATCCTTAAACATAAGGACAAGACCGTGAAATCATCTTCAGGATGGATAGACGGTTCAGCCCAAATGGCCGAGGTAACCGCCATATTGGAGGGAATTATCACAGCTAGGGGAAAGCATGTCCACAAGCTGTTGATAGTAACCGATAGAGACTACGGCTTCCAAGGCGAGGCTGAGAATCTGGAGTCCTGGCTAGCTAGGGACTATGAGACGAGCTCAGGCCGTCCCATGGCCCATGGTGAGCTCTGGGCTCTCATAGTGGAGCAATCCAAAAACATGAGGCTCTCATGGAAATGGATTAAGAGCCACACGGGTGGCGAAGGCATTCACTTCACCGGTAACAGGGAAGTGGATGCCATGGCTCAGCGCAGGCAGCTGGCCAATGCCGTGGGGCTAAAACGACTGCGCCTGGTCCTGCCAAAGGCAGGGGGTAAAGGCAAGGTGGTGGAAGTGCCCGGAGATGAGGCCGACCACATAATCCAGACGATTCATGTGGGCCTTGGTCATGTGGGCAGCCAAAGGTTACTCAGGTACCTACAGACACAGGATCTGCTGATCCCGAAGGCCCGGCAAAGAGCCATCGCAGTGCGTAAGGCCTGCGAGCGCTGTGCCCTGATCAGGGGTACAAAGCCGGAACCTGTACCTGCAGGGCAGGTCGCGGTGCCTATAGCAGGCACGCACTTCTCCGCAGAGGTGTTTGGGCCTATGTCCCAGACAACGCGGAGAGGACACAAACACGGGCTAGTTATCGCTGATAGCGGGCCCGGAACCGTAAGGGTGTACCCTATTAAGACACCCACCGCGGCGATCATTTGCCACTGTATATCCCAATTCCTAAGGGAAGAGAACGGGGTACAGTCACTGCGAATGGACAATGCGACTTATTTTACGCACACTAGCGTTAAGTCTTTGCTGGAGGATGAGGGTATTCGGATGGAATACTCAGTTCCGTACCATGCTAAGACTAACGGAGTTGCGGAAAAGGCTGTTCACTAAGTGAAAGAACAGATCTTTAAGGGGGACATGGAGAGCTCTGGGGATGGGCTTTCCTCTCTCCTGCATTTGCACCAATCGGTCAACCTTGCTAGGGAGGAGAAGAGATGTGTGTCCAGAGATAACACGTGTATCTCTTGTCCTTTCCGCACAAGTGAAGCCGTTTGGGTGCTGCGAAAACCCCTGCCAGGAAACCCCAGCAAGAAGTGTGAATTCAAAGACACGGTTGCTGAGGTTCTTGGCCCACATAGGTTTAGGTTGGAGAACTCGGGAATAGTGCATATAGACCAAGTTCGCAAGACCAGGTGAGCACTGAGAAATGGCCGAAGCTTCGGGTTGTAAACCCCTAGTTAGGAATGGAGAGGTTACGCCAGGCATGGGGCAGGAAACTGTTGGTTCTCGTAAGGAGATGCCCTTTGCCTTGGAGTGTGCCAGACATGAAGTGTTGATCTGTGTAGCGCCAGGACGGTCCCCTCCAACTGGGGACAGTGGAGTTGGAAAGAGTGCCAGCGCCTGGTTAGGCGTATCCGATGGTGTGGTGAAGTTGGCCAGGGAAGGCTTCACGCAAGCCTCTCCTTCGCCCTGGTGGCGAGGCCTTCACCTTTGGGCCCAAGGAGGGGCCCAGGGGATGTTGAGCATTGGTTTGCCCGCGGTGCTACGTCCTGTATGGACTGTGCATCGTCCTGGCAGCCTATCCTGTTATGACCACTGAAGCTGTGGTCAGATGTTCTTGCTCATGGTTGGGCATTGCCCTAGCCGAATGCAAATGCCAGAGGGGGTGTTAGGGGTCCTGACTGTGACCCCAAGAATATGGCCCCCTGTCCTTTGAAATCATATGCACTATATGTACTGCATAGAAGGAGAATCATTGCAGGTGTGCTCAAATGGGCTATACCCTGTTTGATGTTACTGGGATGGCTTATCTTGTTCTCAGTACTGTACCGCCTGGGCCTCTTAGGGGGCGTGGGCAGAGCTCTCTAGGACATGCCAAAAATGGATGTGTACAAAGAGAGGAGGAGCTCAGAGGGAGGGGCGTCCCCTCCCATAGAGGAGGAGTCATGGCCTGAGGAGCTGCATTAAAGGAGCCCCTCAGGCTGGCTCTGGACATAACTCCCGTTGGCTGTTATATGGACGTTGCTCAGGCACTTAATATTCTGCGTGAAGAATTTAAACCCATCTACGACCTAGCCATGGCCAGCGAGAGACAAGAGCAGATCATCAGCCTGGATGACATGGACGATGACAGTCTTCTTGCCATGGACCCTGCGGAAAATGACTTACTTTCCGAGGGCCAACCGGAGGAGGACCGGAGTGGAGCAACCACTCCGGCTCCAATGGATGAACACTCTGAGCCCTCTGGGCTCGAAGGAGGGGCAGTCTGGAGGGTGATAATTCCTCCTCCTGCCGATACCAACTCAGACGACGAGGAGGCTGAGATGCCCAGAATGCAGCTGTATAATACTAAAGGTGCTAAAATCGCCGATGACAGCCTGAAAATCCCCCAGGCCTGGGAGAACATCGTGGGCATCCGCAGAGGGCATATGTCCAACAAAGAGCCGTTCCTGACACCCACCTGGGAGACCTACGTGCTGCTGAAAACTGTTTCCATCAAGCGGTCGGTGATCTACAGCCGCTTGGTGGGAAACAACTGGCGCTCCATCGTTCCTGTGTGCATGACCACCTACAGGGTCATGCAAAACAACCTACGCTACCAGTCCGGCGAAGTGTGGGCTACTATCGAGACCCAGGCAGCAGGGCGAAACCGCTTCGGCATCCTGGAAGCCATCTTGGGCCCCAGGATGATCCGGGGAAAGTGGGAGAAGAATTCCCAGGGAATTCGAGATATTACTCGAGACTCCAAAGTGTGGCCATCCGATGATGCTGTGGCTGCACTTGAGAAGAACCATGGTGCCAGAGGGGATGTTAGGGGCCCCGGAGCACCTGCTCGTGACCCCAAGGGTGTGGCACCCAGGTCCTTCAAGCCATACTACAATGACCGTGACCACCGCGATGCCCGCCGCAAGGGAGACAACCGCCAGGAGAAGCGCAGAGGATCTGTGGGCTCAGATAGACAGCAGTCACCTGGACCCACTGCCACTGCGGATCGCCAGGCCATGCCCCCACCTCCAACACCCCAACAACAACCCCTGCCGCAGATGCAGGCTCCGGTGGCACAGCTCGGGCCTCACATGGCCTTTTTCCCCATGCAAAACCTACAGCCACTCTACCCGGCACCAGCCCCAGCGCCGGCTCCAGCTCAGGCACCCACCACCCCTGTGACCTCTGCACACACGGAGAAGCAAGCAGGGAAGAGGAAGGAGAAACGAAACCACGTTTCTCGCCAGTGAGCTGATGAAGAAATAATGTTATGACCCAATATATTCTCTGTATGTTAATCAATGAAAAGGGACATACATTTTGCATTTAGTGTGCTAGTACTGTAGATGCATATATACTGCATATATAGAAATGCCTCATTTAAACATAGGCTGTTGATTTCTGATATACTGTATACTGTATTTCTGCTATACTATATGTGCATGCAAAAGCTACGTATATACGTGTTTTTTCACTGACATGGGTAAAGGTTAAAAACTGAATGTGCTCATAGTTCAGAACATGACATACTGCTTACACTAGCCGCTTCATTGCCTGCACCTGCGAGAAACAGCCTTGGTGTCAGGCTGTATCATAGACTCCCGGACATTCCTGGTCCGCGCTAACGAACCGTTATCTCCTTACTGCCAACATGAGATACCGCTTCTTGAGGGAGTAAAGGACAACACGGTGACTTCTAACATGTGAACGGGATGACTCCCCAAATTCACGTGGCCTGGCCTTGGACTGTCTGGCCTTGGACTGTCTCCATTGCGAAACATCGTGCAACATCGTGCATGTTCGTGCATGTTAGTACATGTACGCGTGCCCATGTGTGTGTGCTAAACCAAAGCTCTGTGTGTGTAATCCTATTGAGATGACGCGACGGGACGGACTATAAAAAGTTGTGTCGCCGTGGCTCGCTTCAGTTCCTTTTTGTCTACTTAGAGAGAGTTTGACTCTGTTTAGTTGAGTACTTCTTTGTTAATTTTCATCGCCAATTTCTGTATTGGTGAGCTTATAATTTGTAACTGTTTTTATTTCACTAAAGCTTTTTTATTCACTTTTGCTTGGTGTCTGTCTGAATTCATTTTCAAGAGTTTACAACTCTTAAGGTTTAGACTTTTTAGCTCCCCTTCGGGGGAGTACACCACGTCCATGGGAGAGAGGTGTTAGCACCTCAGGGCACTCGAACTTCTGGCTGTGTGGAGCTGAGTTAGACTTTTTGGTAAGAATCAACAAGTGTATTTTCTTAATTTAAAAAGTCTTTTCACCTTCTCAGAAGGCTGACACTGCGCGGGCAGGTGTCAGCTGGGTATGCTTGACAGACAATAAAGTACAAATCCCTAACCCTAACCGGACGGACGATATGTCCACAGTGGGCTCTTTGTACTGAATAAGTCAAGCTGCTTCTCTCCAGGCCCCTGGCAGGAAGCTACAAGGTTGATCAGTTTCACACTTTACATGTCTTTGTGGTTTGCATTCTCCATTCAGACCTAAGGTCTACGTTTCTACAGTTAAGGTGGGTCGCCTGGTCTCTAAAATAAATAGTCGCTGTAGAAAGTAATAATATTCACCAGTTAAAGAGGGTCTCATTGATAGCTCAGCTTTTATTCAGAGAAAGGTGTATTTGTACAGTAATAGGTGCATGTACAGTAATAGTAGGTTTATGCAAATGAGAAAGGTTATAACACCTGTTTGTGTTAACTTAAAGGTATAGTGTAGTGTTAGTGACAGTGTTTCATTTTAAAAAGATCCGGTAACTTCTTGGGCTTAGGACCTGGGAAGGGTTCTGGGCGGCGTGAGGAGTACTTTAAAAGGTGGAAGAGTACTCAGTAACTCAAGCTCATTACAATAACATAGTAATTTCATGTCATGCTGATGAATATTATTGTTGCGCCTTAAAATGCTTTGGCATATTTAACATTACAATACAGCCCACACAAGTTCCCTCGTATTTGTCTGTTCTATTCAGGAGACAGTAGTCGTAAACTGGAAAGAATCATTGATTACAAAATGAATTTATTATGTTTTGATGTGAATGAATTGCCAATGCCAATGAACAAATGAAGGTCTTTGAATGATATGATGTTTGATATGACTTCTCTGTCGGTGCAGTGACAGCTGAATTTATATTAATGCAGAGCAAGGGAGAGCGTGAGTGAAGCTATAATGGCAGTTAATTATATATATTTATGAAGGCAACAGGGTAAGAAAAGTGATTAATTAAACATTTTGCTGACCATTGGGAAAAAAAGAATGAGCAAAATCAGATCAAATGAGTCCATTCCTGAGCCCAGTTCCCTTTTTCTCTCTTATAAAAGCTTGGCAACCTTCTGCCCAGTTACTTTCATTTCAATAAACCTACCCAGTAAAATATGAATATGATTGGCTGGGGGATAATAAGGCAGACTTTCCTTGAAGGTTTTGTCAGGATAACAGAGCAGGAGAATGGGGATACCACTGTAATGGAGTGACTTTCACGCATGCATGTTTCAGCGATGGTCAGTCAGTCAGTCAGCTACATTTAATATTATAGGTTTCCGCCCAGGACTGGAAGCCAACAGTTATTATAGTTCTGATATATGTCGTGCAAATCAATAGGT
Organism: Nannobrachium achirus; assembly: GCF_963921795.1. Classification (NCBI taxonomy): domain Eukaryota; kingdom Metazoa; phylum Chordata; class Actinopteri; order Myctophiformes; family Myctophidae; genus Nannobrachium; species Nannobrachium achirus. The sequence continues at coordinate 31,723,582 of NC_137827.1, read as the reverse complement.
TGAACAATGTCTAGATTGCTAAATAAAATTGCAGAATAAATCAACAATGTGATATTTTGCACAATAGGCCTATTGTATATTTGTACAAACCATGATCAAATATACATGTCTAGACTAGCTTTAAAAATATCTGACATCACGCGCACACACACACAATCAAACGCACACATGCAAGCAAGACTCAACAATAACCTGACTGGGGCATTTATCTGTGGAGTCTTCATGTACTACCCAGTCCCCATGCTCCATGCACTCACATGCCTGACTGGCTGGTATACTGTACCTCTGCCAAGGCCAAAGCACTGGTCTTAGAGTTGGAGCTGGTCCCCAAAGCTGTTTTTCAACAACTGAACAACTTCTTGGCACTTAACTGCTTTGATGAATTCAACTCAGGATTTCGACCACTCCACATCACTGAGAGGACTGTTGTCAAGGCCATCAATGACACCACTTCAGACAGCGGCAGAATTGAAGTCTTAGTATTATTGGATCGTTGCATTTGACACGGTCGAGTACAACATTTTACTAGACTGACTGAGAAACTTGGATGACTACCTGGCACACGAGTGGCAAATCGATTGGCAATTGGTGAGTGGCAAAGTGAGTTTAATGTTGTTTACTGCAATCAGATTTCTGTTTACTTTGTATGTATTTTTGCCACTCAGTAGGCATTTCCGCATAACTTCCTGGTATGATGATGATGTCACGTGGATACCTTCTATAGGTAATTATACATCTGGGAGCGGACACAAATATGCAGCCTCTTCTCTTCAACATCTACTTGCTTCCACTGGATCTGGATTAGCAACAAAATATATTAGATCATTTTTGCACAAATTTACATAACCATGACACCAGGGTACAATGGTCATCACATCAGTACAAGTGCACCGACAAAATTGAAGTAATTATTTTTGGGACCGAGGAAGAATGATGAAAAATCAGTGCTCAGCTTCAATCGGTACGCTAAAACGCAACCAAAGTGAGAACAAGGATTAAATGACTTATGAGTCTGCAGGATTTGTAGAAACCTGTGCACGCATTTACCTTCAGTAGACTTGACTAGTACAGTAACAGTGTCTTTACAAAATCGATCAGACACCTGGTCCAGAAAGCTGCTGCTCGAGACCAAAAATGCCTGTATCACTTTCTTGGCATTTTACACTGGCTTCATCTCTGTCCAAAAACATATTTCAAAAAGACTGTTGGATTATAAAGAATCGAATGATTTAGGGCCAAATACACACATCTGACCTTCTATTACATTTTATGAACCATCCAGACCAGTCGTCTGGGAGGGACAAGTCTGCTTTCTATCTCCAGGGTCTAAACTAAACATGGAGAAGCAGTGTTCTGTTTTTATGCAACACATATCTGAAACAAACTCCCTGGAAAAACTGCAGTTCTGCACAAACAATTCTCTGTTCTATGTAATCCAAGCTATGTTTGCCATTGCCTTTTATTGAGTTTGATAAATGATGTATTGTGCTGCACTGTAACATTATTCTTATAGCTTTATCTGCTTTATTTTAGCTTATTGTTTCTGTTCTCTTATCTGTTTATTAACTATTTAAATTGTATTCAAATGTCATTTTATAATGTTCTTCTTTTGCACTTTAATGCGCCATTCCTTCCGAAAACTCACATTCTCTCTCTGAAACCTGTCATTCTGTATGTATTTTGGTTTAAAAAGTAATTGAATTCAATGTTATAACATTATGTTTGAAGGAGAGTGTTATACACACAACACTTTCTAAATAAAGAGAGGAGTTCATAATACATTCTGTATCAGGCTGCTTGTATTATCTGATGAAAAGGTATAGGCATGTGCCATAAATAGAAATGAGATGAGCTTTAATAAGATGCAACTCATTTTAAGGGAAAGGCGTGCAATGTACCATTGTACATAAACTATATATATCATGTCCAACTGTATTGAAGTGTCTGGCGACTGGGTTCTAATATTGCTTTTATGTTCAGTGATTCTGGATCAGTTCCCTTTTAGTTTTTCCTACATAACATAAACCACAAGTACACACAAGTTTGTGTGTGTGTGTGTGTGTGTGTGTGTGTGTGTGTGTGTGTGTGTGTGTGTGTGTGTACGTGTGTGTGTGTGTGTGTGTGTGTGTGTGTGTGTGTGTGTGTGTGTGTGTGTGTGTGTGTGTGTGTGTGTGTGTGTGTGTGTGTGTGTGTGTCTCACCGACTGAATTCAAACTTGGCCTATATTGCTGAGGACCCTATGTGTCCATTCTGTCCAAAAATCTCTATCTTTCTGTGTTTCTGTGTGTCTGATAAAATATATCTACACTTGTATTCACATTCTAATATAACTAGAAAGGCTTTTCCCATTGGATGACGTCAGCGCAGAGTCAGACACACAGACGTTTCCCATTGGATTTTTAAAGGGTTTTCCCATTGGATTACATCAGCGCAGACACACAGACGCACAGACCCAGACACATAGACATAGATTACCCTAATTGCGACCGAAGGTCGCAGTTTACTATGAGAAATGTCACAGCAGCTTGGGTTTGCCGCTCTGACATCATGCTCTCATATGATATCACTGTGATGTCAGGGGAATCACTCAAACAGAATGGGTTGGCCGCTCTGACACTCTGGCTTCACTGTGATGTCACACTAACAGAATCCCTTTCATGCCCATATATGGAGTTCCCTTATTTCATCAATATTAATAATGATGCCCTGTTAGAGAGATCCCTGTGATGCGAGGGGGAACAAATCCCTTTTATGCCTATATATGGAGATATGGAGATCCCTGTGATGCCAGGGGAACAAATCCCTTTTATGCCCATATATGGAGATCCCTGATGTCCACATCCCTGATGTCCACATCACTATTTGTTGCGCTTGTTGCCCTGAGGCGTCTTACAGATAGCCTATATTGGTTCTATTCACATTCTATAATAATATATTGGTTCCTTCTATTCACATAGGTATGTTTTATTTGTGAATTATCTGGCTAAACTGAAGTTGTCAAATAACTGTAGTAATGTAAAAGGCACAATATTCTTTGATAAATGTAAATACTAGAAATACCTCAAAATTGTACTTAAGCACAATACTTGAGTACATGTATACTTTCCAGCACTGGTAGGTTGACAGCCATACTGCCTGGTGGTTCAAAAAGAATCTCACCTCACAATTCTGAGACCAGAGCAGCATGATATGTCTTTCTGGCTATACAGTGCCGCGACAGGGCTGTCAGACTGTTTGGTAATCAGTGAACTGTTACAAACATTAGGATGCTGTGTCGACTGGCCTGTAAACAGCGAGGGTATGGCAGCTCGGAGATGGAGAAGATTTATTGTACACTGAAAGAACCCAGCGTCACGAATCCTCTACTGAACAAGACACATAATAGAGAGTGTGTGTGTGACTGTGTGACTGTGTGTGTGTGTGTGTGTGTGTGTGTGTGTGTGTGTGTGTGTGTGTGTGTGTGTGTGTGTGTGTGTGTGTGTGTGTGCGCACGCGTGTGTGCGTGTGTGTGTGTGTGTGTGTGAGAGAGAGAGTTTTCATCACATCGTTATTATGTACAAGAAGTTTTTAGCACATTTTATACACAAAGCCAATGCAAAGTGATGCAAAGTTAAGTTTAAAGTGCAATGTAGTTTTACTGTTTCTAAGGACATTATGAATACAGTACAGTTTGTGATGAAAGTCTCAGATCCTTTCGATGTTTGTTTCAACTAGTGTGGCATAATAACTAAACGCTGTCTATAAACTACTGGAGGTAAACGCATAGGCTACAGTATAAGTGTTGTTGGAACATGAATCCTCTAATTCATGGGTTGCATTTGTAGTCCTACCTGCCATTTTGAGGACCAACACAGGTGTTTTGATTAACGTAGAACATTGGTTCTATGCCAATCAGACACATTGAACACCTGTGTTGGTCCTCAATACGGCCGGTTTAGGACTACAAATGCAACCCATGAATTTGTGTTATTAGGGGCAACCACACTATACTTGTTCGACTTCATTCCATCCAACCATCCATCTTTCCCTTATAGATAAACTTGCCGCGCTACTCCTCCCACAGTTTTGTAGCTATTGACTTCCCAAATCATCCGCTTTTTGCCACAGGAATTATCCATGAATATCAAAAACACCAATCATAACTAGATGGTCAAAGTCTGTGGAATAAATGGACGGCAGTTCAACAAAGTCATCAGTGAAGTTGGCAGAGTATTTAGGTGGCCTGCCTGTAAATAACAATAACATTGCAACATAGCAGAAATGTATTTGAATGAATGTAAATCTCTGAATGATAGCTGCTTGCACTGGAATACATCATTAAATAAGGCAGCTACTCCCGCTCCTTTCCTATCAACTCTGACAACATCCATAAAGTTAGAATTAGGGGGTGCTGACTCAACACAAACCACTTCATTGCTATTTTTGTAACCAGGTTTTAGTTAAGATAACTAAGGGCCATATTAGACATAAATATGGTGCATGGTGGCCCCCAGATTGCGATTACGTCAAGGGTGTGTCCAACTCCCATTGTGGTAGTTAAACAGAGAATTACCAGAGTAAAGGGGTTGCACTGACTTACCGGTAGTCATATTTTTGGCATTAATTAAACCGTCTTGGCTCCCATTACTTTTATTTAAAAGGTTTTCCATACGATTTACTATAACTGATGGATTCGGCAAGTGTAGGAGATGCAAACCATTTTTCTGCTGAGGAAATTTGCATTTGACCATCTATATAAGGATGTGAAAATAATGATCTAAGGAAAAATAAAAGCTCTTTGCTATCATTTTCCTCCTGTAGCCTTGTATCTCCTCATGTCCAACCAACATCTCTGATATCTTGACATACTGTATCAACGTAATAATCACACACTCATTCTCAGTTAAACTGCATATTAAAGTATGACAGAGACACAGCGTGTTCTGTTGGAGCCCCAACTGGATATTGATGATGTAGGCTACTGCAGTGCTGTACAAAAAGATAGATAGGGAAAGCCAAGAGGCTATGGATTCACGACTTTCTTACATGAAGGGTGGTATTAATTTATCAGCAATCAGTTTATCCGTAGAAATAAACTGCATTAACATTATTCTCTCCCCCTCTCTCATCTTAATCCGAATGCACTCTCTAAGGAAATATCTGCGCTGTCATTGCACAAGTCTTTTTGACTCACTGTGTGTAAGATAGCATTTTAATGCTTCAAACCACACCTAATCTTAAGACCAACAACAGCCATCTGCACACATTGAGTGAAGTACATTAGTTAATTATACAACGTGGGTGCAGCTGGAAAGGCTGGATGTGAAAATTGCAACTGCTTTGGTTGTAAACTAGCAATAATAATTGTGCTGCATTTTGCACCATTTACTGGAGCCTGGACATTTTTTAACACGTTTTTCCCCCGGGTTTTCAACCGGACAACAAACTTTGAGCTGTTTGTGCCTGCATTTTCCCATTGGTTTTTGATCGGACAAAGCCAGATGTTGGAGCTATCATCCTGTTCCAGGAACACAGCTCAAAAACCCTGCTAGAAGCCCTTAGAGGCCAAAAAAATTGAAGACAAAAAATTGGGTAATCGTCAGTAGGGTCCGTCCTGCAATTAGCATATTATTTAATAAAACATCTGCTGATGTCCGAACTTGGACCTACATCTGAGCAGAAGTGCAGAAGTGAGCGTTCTTCTGTTGTCTTTGCTACTGGGCATCAAAATCTCATTCTGCCTTGATGGATTTTTAAACCCTTACAGGTTATTCCGCAGTCTGTAGCTTTTGGGTTCTACCTCACCAAAGAAGTGGTTTGGGCTGCCTGCCAATCCTCTCCACCCCAGGTTGCCATCTCTCCGGCAGTCCTCTGTCTCTAGATTGCATCTTGTGTACAAAGTTGTCTTTTTGGCCTGAGGGTGGCGCAACCAGAGATGACCAGAGATGGCATAATAAATAAGAAGGCATGGAGAGATGCAGTACAATACAGCCTCAGCTGCACAAGAGCTACAGTATGAAAACAAAATCACAAGATTACACCATGACAAACTGGGAAAAAGGCAATTCATCAACCTAGAAACTCAGAAGTCAGCTCAACACAACATAAAGGAACACAACATAAAGGAACTTTATGACACGGAGACTGTCAGGCAAATGCAACCCAGACAAAACACAGATGCAAAAGAGAGAGAGAGAGAGAGAAAGAAAACAGCTAAAGAGAAGAGGGCTGAACACTAAAGGGACCTATAGGTCTCAGTGGTGTACGGATGCCCTCCGAGCGCCTTCCTAGGAAGGTCCTCGATGCACGTCCCACTGCAGGAGACCCCGTGGCAGACCAAAGATCAGATGGAAGGATTACATCTCCAAACTGGCTTGGGGACGCCTCGGTATACTCCCTGAGGGAGTGGAGGAAGTTGCTCGGGATAAGGAAATCTGGAAGTCTCAGTTGGAACTGTTACCCCCGCGACCCAATTCCGGATAAGCGGATGGATGGATGGTGAAACCAGTGTGATGCAGTGGTTTAGATGATGAGGTCTAGTATATACTGTATATCCATGATAAAGTACAGACTTGTATGGCTAAAAAGCCAGCCATTAAGTATAAACTTACAAAGAATCCAACCATAGCAAACAGCTTCAGTCTGAAGTCTGTTCCTTTCACTGCTGTGTCTCCAATCAAGGGTTGAGCCAGGCCATCAAACAAGCTTTGTCAAAATCATATTAGAATATTAGATAATTAGACTATTCCTCTGCCAGGCCAGATGTTTTCATCCCTGTCTGTCTGTCTGTCTGTCTGTCTGTCTGTCTGTCTGTCTGTCTGTCTGTCTGTCTGTCTGTGTCTGTCTGTCTGTCGGTCTGACTGTTTGACTGTTAACAGCTAATCTCCAGTACAGCTAGACCAATCGGTGCGAAACTTGCATTTACGCTCCCAGTAGGCCAAGGAAGAACTTCCACCCCAAGTCGGAGTCATGATAGTGCTATAACAGGCCACTGCACTTTTTGACCTACAGTATAAGTCTGGAACCATAGGTTGTACAATCCAAATTTTCTCCTTGGATCATGATACAACTTCCTATAAGGTCTGCCCATTTGTGTCAGACTAGATTTTCCATTTTCCGTGTTCGCCCTTCCCTCCTGTCGTATTTTGAACGTGGAGTTCCAGTGGAACGTGCAATCAAGCTTTGAGCTGGGTGATGTGCCTCTAGCTGGTGTGTAGCTGCTTGTGCATTTTAACAGTGCTTTCAGCAAGTTCGCTCAGTTATTCGTTCTTATGGGAAGATATTGTTGTGTCACTAAGTGCAGCAGCGCTTCACATGATTGCGGTGAAATGGAATGTCTTTTTACAGGATTGCTGCTTGTAGGCGAGGTGAAAGAAGCAAGATCTTAGACAGAACAAAGAGATGTCGAATGGCAACAAAACATTACATTTAACAGCTTTCACCTGTGTATAATGTACCGTTTGTGACAGGGCTTCAAAACAAACATGAAGATGGGAATTCTTCTATTTTTATATGTTTGTGTAAGTTTGATGTATGTACTGTAGGCAATGATAGCAATCTTGCATCTCCGTATTTTGAATGACAGTGTACATTATATAACATTCAGATCAATCACTTAAATAACTTCAAATAATAGATAAAGTGTAATGTTAAAAGGGCCTGCATATCTCACAACAAATATAAAGTGACATAGAACACTTCTACAATGTAGACCTACAGTTTAAAGGACCTGCATTTCTCCCAAACACAAAAGTTATACAATACATAAGAGACAGAACAAATGACAGTCATGTTTTAAAGCAGCAATGTGTGACAGCTAATCAGTTGTACAGCGCTAAGTAAGTGCCTGCATTAAAAATATATATAAATAGCAGGTATACATACAGTATATCACACATAACATGTCCTGTTTTGATGCAGCAAAGGGATGACAGCAAACCACTTGTCGTGACTCGTGTACAGTTAATTAAAGGACCAAACATTTCTCACAAAATAAAACTAATAAAAGGTAGCTACACATACATACCGTACCTGTATGACGAAACATGACATGACATGACATGACAGCCATTTTTCGAGGCAGCAATCAGTTATGCTTCAAGGACCTCGCTGCCTGTTTCGAGCATACAGTAAATGAAGGTATGAAATTAAATGAAGGGTATAGTATGTACATGGCTGAACGTATACCTCGGCCCATATTACTTGTCTTCCCATTACTGCCTGCAGGCTTGTTGACTTCCAAATGCACCCATCTCTCCATCTTTCTGTAAACTGTTGAGACTTAGCCTAGGTGACCAGTGGCTTACCCATGTTTTTCCAATCTGTCCCGGTAAATTCCATCCTCCTTTAAAATGGCAGATTCGTCTGGTTTCCAGGCAAAATTTGCGGGCCCTGGGTAGCCAACCTAGCCTGGCGGGAGAACTGCACTCTGAGGAGCACACTTTTCTTGCAGAATGAAAATGCTTTTGATTAATTCATGTTCAAGTTACAGTATTCTGAGTTTATGTCCTTATTGCAATATCAGAGCAGAAATTGCACAGATTATATTTGATAAACCAGATATGTCTGCAAATTATGTTTCAATGTTGCCCTGTTCATCTACAGTGCAACGAAACCTAATGTGTTATTTATTAGTTAAGATATAATTTATACAGAATAATGAATAAATATAAAAATAACAGTTGGACAAAAGGCAGAGAAGCTGACCTACAAGAGAAATCTCACCTGCAATTGCTTGTGGTTATTGTTCTTAAAAGGTTCAGCACACCCGCTGCTGAGTCAAACTTTATTTAATTTATCTCTGGCAGTGTCATGTTTTAATTGTGCGGATCAGCCTTGGAGTTATTTGCTGTATATTAATTTGTTGTTTTGTTGTACACATCTGTCTGCTTTTGTATCGGTTTGGTCAACATTATTGTCGCTGTTCATTGTCACTTTGGTGCTGAAACCTGGTCATGAGGCGGTGTTCTGTGCACACATGATGGTGTTGTGCATTCAGTATGTTTCTGGTGGAACTTTATGTTGTGATATTTTCTTAAATACCTACTAGTAGTAGTAGCCTAGAACAGCAGCAGTCTGGCTGGCTATATGTATGTTGCTCCGCAGACCCTCTGTAGGCAAGTACATACTTGTAGTTCTCATGTGGTTGCTTTATATTCATATGTCTGTTTTATTAAGCAAAGAATTAAGCAAAAGAAGTACAAGTCAAAGCAAATTGTGCATATTTAAAAATAAGTTACAGACCAATCAATCTTTGTCAATGAATAATAGACATCTGTATGTTGCCAAGATGAAGTACACAAATTCTCACTTTCCACGTGGCTTTCCACTTGGCACTTGGCAAGTTCGTGACCTTCATTTGGTGTCTATGGCTGTGAGTTTAAGCCCTGTGTGATGCAGAATAAATATGTTAATGCCTACTCAGGCATTAACATACATGTGCAGTGTGGCCCGCACATTCTCATAGCTGCTCTAGAGTTTGTGGCAAGGCCCAAATGTTCACACGTCAAGTAACATTTTATACATTCCACGTGTGTTAGAAAACCTGTGCATGCAAACTTTTAGTACATGCTCATGGTTTATACATGAGGCACTTGGATTTGCTCATGATATAGTCCTCCTGTCACACACACAATCACAATATTTGCTAAGGTTGCACAGGCCTCCACATCTACCAAAAAATGTATGATGCTATAAACCTGGAAGAGGAGGGTACATTTACATACCAGGCAAACATTGTTGGGAAGGATGGAGGAAGCGGCAAATAAGAAAAGGTAACATCCTGTTAATACTAATGTGGAATTCGGAGCACATCTACAGAAAGATGTATATTCTGTATATTCAGCTCAAATGTTAGTTTTATTTTACAGGGAAGAAACATGGATAACCACAAAAGCAACAAGCAATACATTTAAATCTTTCTTAAACAGATACTTATTAACACATCCTGTGAACCTATTGGCCAAACAGGATAACCAAAGAAGAGCTCTGGCAAATCACAAAACAAGAACATTTTTGACACAAAATGTGCAAGTCTGTATGGATTGTATTCAAAGAATGGAAATCCCCTGCAGAGATCAAGGACGTGCTCAGTAAGTTTCATGGCAATCTGTCTGTTTGATTCTGTGATATCTTGTGTGCAAGTAGAACTTTGGGCCTACGGCTAGCACTACATGAAAGATCATGGGGTCACCAGCGCACATCATTGCTGAGCATATTATGTTACATGCGATTGGATATTTTAGCCTAAGGACCTAGTGATGACACTAGACTAGAGGAAAGACCATGGGGTCACCAAAGTAGGAGTCAGTACATCTTAGGGAGCATGAAAGTGCACAGCAAAATCCATGGCAAGTCAGCCAGTAGCTTTCGAGATATGAAAACTATTGAAAGATAAATGATTTGTTTGCTAAAGATTTATCATTAACCCTTTTAGTGCCTATCCCGAACTAGTTCGGGATATTCGGGATCAAAAACAATTTTTTATTTGCTATTTTACTTACCCCGAGCTGCTTGGAGCAACGTGGGTGGTCCCGGCTCGCCCAGCGCTCACCAACGAGAGACGCTAGATGCTCCGACGATTTATTTCATTGAAAATGGTTTAAAATAAAGTTTAGACCCCCCCCCCAATGTTCACCAAATGTTCATTGTAGGCGGCGCGACGTATTCCAGGGTGCCTATCCCGAACATGTCCGGGATATTTAATAAAATGAATTATTTTATCGGAGGCCTCAACGAAGCCCCGGTCTAGACGTCCATCCTTGGCCGGGACTTAGACTCGGCCATCCACGGGCCGTATTCGCGCTAACGGCCGAATCGCGCCGCCCACTCCAATAATAAATCACATCTTTAGACAGGATTTTCTCCGGATTGTGTCCCCAGACCCAAAGAGAAAGTTTTTTGCGGCTGAAATAGCTTTAGATCGGGCTTCTAAATGGGTTAGCATTTTGGCTACGTGTCAGCTAGCTTCCTCCTCTGGACACCCATAGGATTGACCGGAGTGAAAACACTAGCCAGTTGGGAGAGGGTCGACGAAAGCTATAAAGAAGGTCAATGGAGAAATTTCTGGCACTCTAGCACCCCTTGTGGCCGGATGGCACTGTATGAGTTAAGGAAAGTACATTTTATTCTAGTAACAGGCCCCAAGTCGTGTGCACCGTTAATGCATTTATAGTCAAAGGAGGAATTAGGAACGTTACAGGCATTGGTGTAGGATGTCTTGGTGGTGGTGAGGGGACTAGTGAAATACACTCAAGCTGTTCCCAGTTTGACATGGGAACAGTTACGAGCACCATCTGCACCATAGCAAGGTACCTGAGTTATGTTTGCCATTGTTTATATCAGCAGTGCTGGTGTGACAATGTGTACCTAGTACCTACCTGATGATACAACCCCACATGTGTGTGTGTGTGTGTGTGTGTGTGTGTGTGTGTGTGTGTGCGTGCGTGCGTGCGTGCGTGCGTGCGTGCATGTGCGTGCATGTGCGCGTGTGTGTGTGTGTGTGTGTGTGTGTGTGTGTGTGTGTGTGTGTGTGTGTGTGTGTGTGTGTGTGTGTGTGTGTGTGTGTTTGTTACACACATCTGATTGTAACTTACCTGCCGAGTTACAGTGGGGGTTGTGTGGGATGAGGGGGCATTGAGGACCAGTTAGGATGAATTTAATGCCAGTGTTAACCGAGGGGTAGGCCGTGGACAGGTTGGGGGGGTGCTGACATTGTGGCTGTAGCGGGCTGGGATGCTGGTACCGAGCCTGTTGCTGGAGTGCATCAAGGGAGGGGATAAATGTTGTGATGAATGCAGTACACAGAAGACATTTTGACAGCTGAAGGCAATAATAAGAACTGTGGGTGGGTTTCATTTAGGTGTTGTGTGCCAGCTTGCACAGCTCCTGTTAACTTCATGTGGCACAGGTAGACGCACAGAAACTCCAAAAAGAAATGCACCCACAATTAGCGCCTTCAGCTGTGTTTACCATCAAAATATATACTGTGAAAATGGTCCATAGAGAAAATAGTATGTTAGTGATCGGACCTGTTTAGATGTTAACCATCTGCTTGCACCCCAGAACAGATTAAAATTGTCTATGTAGTTTAGTCCTTTGGAGAGTCATGTATGTATTCAATGCTAAACAAACATAATTAACTCTGTGAACAGTAGGAAGTTGTCAACAGAAAGAATTCTAGTTTGCCATTGCTGTTAAATAGTAAAAACAAAGCCCTGTTTTTTGCACTTCTGATTGCTCTCCACGAGTGTCATTAGCAAAATGGGGGGGGGGGGGGGGGGGCATAATGAGTCTATAGATATGCCAAAAAATGTACCACCCCCAATACAATGCATTTGGGTCTTTCAAACATAATGGCTAAAAGAAACTTGTATAATGTGAATGAGACTATAGGTTCTCTTGTCATTTTCTGCTGTGGTGGACAGTATTGTGATTACAAAGGTTCCATGCTGGCTACTACACCAGTCAACATTAGGTACTGCTATTCTGCATTTGCACTGCAATGTGATTTCTGCAGTTAATCAGTGTTTCAGAGCAATTTTCAATTCTAGTTAATTACAGTCTTGCTCCAGTCACTTGTAATGACACATTACATATGCCGTTTGATCCCCTCTGGTTTCCAAGTTCCTCTGCATGCTCCAAATAAAGTATTGCTGAGTAAATAATGCTCTCCTCTGTGCTAATTAGTCTAGAGACAAGCTGTAATATACCGGTATATATACTGTAATATAATCATCAAGATGTGATCTGAAAGATTAAGTTCTGTTGGCCATTGCATTTTGTGTTCCTGGCCTAATAAGAATTATGAAGCAGAGAGGGAGCCCCACTAACAGATGGGATCTAAAACATAGTTAGCAACTAGAAGCAGTGTTTTTCTGAGCACAGGTCTCTCCCAGGACAGTATTCAATGCAATCCTTATCTCAAGGGGGATAAATAAAAATAAAACGGAAAAGGATATACAATAAAAAAAATACTTCCACAGACAGGTGCGCCAATGGTTCCACAGACTAGAGGAGAATCCGACAGAACTACGTACATTACAAGGTTAGGTTAGTTATGACAGCAATGATGTCATTTACTGACTCAGATGCCCTATTGTCTGATACTGGCTTGTTTGTAGCAACACCACAGGTGGCCAGTATACAGAGGTGTACGAAAAGATTTAAAGAGTGAAATCTTCACCGGTACTGAGCACATGCTAAATCACAGCAAGTTTCCTTGAAAGCCTTCGACGCTGGCTATATATGTCCTTGTCATCAGACAGGTCATTTGAGATTATATGGCCCAAATATTTATCTCACTGCAGACACCCTGGTGTCAGTGCCAGAGAGAAAGAAGTCAGGAAAGGTTAACTGTCTGTCTGTCTTCCCTGCTTCTGACAATCATCATCTTACTCTTTTTAGCAAAACGTATAATAGTCTCGGCCATGCCTTTCGGCCTGGCTGAGACAATGAAACTCCTTTTCTCTGATATCCAAACAAAGCAACACCTTTTCCACTACAAGTAAGCTATTGTTGTTTGCTAAATGTTGCTTTAAAGAAGTGGCACATCATCTCACATTTAACCCCTCTTGATCCTTGAAATCCATGTCTGAACACTGAGCACCACCCCTCACCTTCCTGACTCAAAACCTGCTCGTCGATGATGGCAATGAAAGGAACAGTCTTTAGTTGGCACCGTTTACAGTAATTTGCCGTGCTACAGTTTCACATCCGCTATCCTCGCAACCACAACACAAGACATGTTCGCAAACATTACATAACATTGCCAGCTGTAGGGGTGGAGTCATTAACATCAAGCTGTTCAGCTTGGAAGGTCTTCCTTTAAGGATACACTCACGTATCCTCGCTCGTAGCTCCTCAGAGATGCCTTCTAATCCTCACTTCCAGCTCCTTGGAGCAGTAATAAGAGACCTGGCATTAAAGTGGTGGACTGAGTTGAACTTCCGGTTCGAGTGAGGATAGACGAAAAAATCTGGCAAGAGTCTTGGGATTCATTATGGCCCACAATTAAATTAATCAAAGCCTAATTGGACTCGAGTGGTAAGCGGGGAACACGCTGGATTTCCACTGCAGACATTCAGACATATATTTGTGTTTTCGTGGAACTAGAGTAAGTCAAAACAAGTTAATCACAGACAGTGTTAGCACGTCACAAAGGAAAGGAATGGAATTAAAATGTGAACGTTTTAAAATTCAATTATTTTGAACTGAAAGCTTCACAGAGTGAATGTGGGTTGTTTGTGTTGTCAGAAACTAATTATTTCTCCATTGTGCATTTACTGGTGTCGCATTCACATTACCAAATGTTCTTTAACTGAGAAAAAATATGTATATTCCGAAAACGAATACACTATTGAAGAAACAAATATGTGAAGTGTACGCTCACCAGTTAATTATCTATTCAACATTTGACTTCCAACAACAAACATAGTCTTAATGGTGAAATACATGTTTGTACATTCACTGAAAGCATCTCTTTCATGACAGGGTAAAACCATACAAGAGAAAGAATATAAAGTTAAATAAATGTATAGTTTTGAAAAAATACATCTGTGACAATGAACAACAAGAAACTCGTCTCTGCCAGGCCGAAGGTTTTGCACCCTGTCTGTCCGTCCGTCCGTCCGTCCGTCCGTCCGTCCGTCCGTCCATCCTGATTGGCTAACATTGGCTTCCAAAGTTTGCAGCATTGGTCTGTTTTGAACAAAATGCCGCAAATCATGAACGCAGCATCCGATTGGGGTGAAACTTTGCACACACATGCCCACTAGGCTGTGGAAGAAATGCCACCCTTTTCACATTATCCTGTTATATATTATTAGATATTACTCCTCCTACAAAATTCACACAAATCGGTACACATTGAGCTATATTTTTGTCCATGCCTTACCCTTTATCCCTAAACTTCTTGCTTTTTTTAAAACTATTTTGAAAAACATTTTAAAATACTTCAGATAGCTGATCTACATCGAAATGTTGTGAGCTTGTAGATCAGCTAAAATAGTAAAAAATTGCAAAAGAGTTTAAGGATCAGAGGTAAGGCGTGGACGAAAATAGGGCCATTATCTCTATAGGCTAGTAGGCAAGTGATCAAGACGGATCTGTTCGATTTTTCATATTCCATCCTGATTGGCAAATTCGGAACATTGCTGGCTCCCGTTGAAATCCCACTTGCATTGGAGAACAGAAGTAGCGTGAGAGATGGGATTTCAACAGGGGTTCAAAGTTCAGCGTTTCAATAACAAAAATGGCGCGCCCCTGGAGATGTAAAAGCTTGGATGTGTTGCTAACAGTGTCAGCGACTGATGTGTAGCGAGAAAATGGACTTTGAAAGCGAGAAAAATAACTGTTAACAATTTATCCAACGGTTCCCGTTTTAAGCCCTGTTTGGGTAGGACGGCTCGAACAAAAATGGAATATACTGCATCTTTTCAAAACAGTTTAGGCATTTACAGCATTTACAGAGACTGGCCCCAAATAAATACTTTGAAAGGTAAGAAAGCCGTTTTACCCCGAAATTCTCCTTTAAGTGGAACAAGAGCCTTAAAGAGTATCTTTGGTAACACCTGTGAAGGAAGTAAATAACATTACACAACTATTTTGTCAATATGGCTGCTGTGAAAAAGTCAGTTTAAGTCAGAGAAAGCTAATGAATATAGGCTTAAATTAACAGTGATCACATTTTTGCATGTATTGTTTTCCATTTTAAAAGAAAGAAAGAAAAAAGCACTGGGTGACTTCTGGCAAGTTCTGGGACTTAAATAATCAATTTCTAATTACATGTTCATTGTTTTTTTTAATTGAAGGAAAATCATGAATATTAAATAGGCACTAATCTCATGTGGTCAGCTCCTCTGTCTTATATTATCAGTTCCAGCAACTTGTGATTCTGCAAATCAGCATATGTACGTGTTTGGCCAGACAAAATCAAAAGACATTTTGTCCTTAACCACTTTTCATTACCAGACGTTACATTACGTTACAACTGTACACTCTCCGAGTTGACAGAATTAGTGTAAAGGCACTACCAGACTGGGGCGGCTTCATCTTGGACTAGCCTGGTTAATAAACCAGACTGCACAACACCACCCCCTGTTGGTAGTGGTAATATCCGACACGCAGTGAAGAATTAGTATGAGCAACGCCAGGCTAATCTTGGACCAGTATCCAATGGGAGGACGGTTAGTTATGTAACAAACACAAGAGAGATAGGCAGGCACTGAGACAGGCAAGACACGCACGCACGCGCACGCACGCACGCACGCACGCACGCACGCACGCACGCACGCACGCACGCACGCACACGCACACACGCACGCACGCACGCACGCACGCACGCACGCACACGCACACACACACACACGCACACACAAGCACACCCCTAGGGAACAGAAAACGTAAGCTGCAGTGACCAAATAATATTCCGCACACCTTGTGCTCCTCTGGATCCTCTTGTCTGTTTTGTGATGTGGTCCAGTAAGCAGCCAGAAGCCCCCAAAGGTACCTGTGCTGTCAGTCATCCATTGTGTAAAGGAAATGGCCATGAGGCTCCTATTAGCCAGAGGATACACTCAGGCGTTCTCCCTGATCAGTGAGGAGCGGGACCACCCAGGTGACCAGCGGGCCGTTCCTAAATCATGGCCATAGATACGCTGGGGGGATCGAGAAATTTACAGAGCAGACCGTGGCACTGGCAGGACAGAAAGACGGATGGCGGGCATAGACACACGTGCACGCTCACACACGTACACTCTGACCACAGTGCTGTGACTGTCAATGCGAGCGTGACTGTGACAGTTCCGCTGTGGAGTTATCAGTGACCAGCAGAGCATGCCCACACGGCACACGCACATATAACAAAACACACTTGTGTTGCACGCACTCGCACACGCACACACACACGCACACACACACACACACACACAAACACACACACACACACACACACACACACACACACACACACACACACACACACACACACACACACACATAGATCCAGAGATTCCCACAGAAATACAAATGGTAAGACCCCACCCCACCCCTCTCATGCACTCGAATGCACCAAATGCAGTGTAACTGGTCCATTTGGTGCATTTGTGCACTCTCAGAGTTAAACAATCCTGTGTAATCTGATGATGAATTTGAATTTGAAAGGGGCAAGCTTTGCTTTTACTAAACCTGCCACACATATACGTATTGTATTTATCATTATGTCCTTGTTTTCCTTCTCATCCCTTTCCCTTCCTTCCTTCCTTCCTCCCTCCCTCCTTCTACACCTCTCCCTCTTATCGCTTACCTTTCACCGCCCTCACTCCCTAGCCATATTATCCTCTTAACCATTTAGGAAACCCTATTAGAGTATACTTCATTCACTGACCAGAGTCTCCTAGGGTCTCTAGTAGGCGGGGCCCCCAATTTTCCCCTCCTCTACACCAAATCTCTTCGACAAAAATAGCAGCTCAACAAGCGGACCTGCAGCTTTAGATGCAGGTCGTCAATGTCGGGCAGAAACCTCGTAAGTTTCAAATTTGTATGCTTTTAGAGCCCTTTAGAGCTTTTAGAGCCCTGCTTCATCATACAAGGCTGTTGCACGAGACTAGTGAAAACAGCAGATCTGCAAGCACTGTGTGCTTGTAGATCGACTATTTTCACTAGATTAAATCGTTTTTAAAATGATGAATGAAGTACAAAACTAATGGTTTTGGACATACAAGGTTTCCACAACAACGATGTGCTACCAAATGTTCACCCCAGAATAGGGACGCTATATAAAATAAAACACCCCAATCATCCAAACCCCACCACCCCACCCCACCCACCCACCGGCAAGCAGCTATAATTGCTCAGGTCAAAGACCAGCCGTGAGCGGGCACACATGCACACGTGCCCTCCGCAGCTCAGAACAGCAAGTGCAGTGTCGCCAAGACTTAATGTGAGCGTGACATCATACAGGAGGAGTGCGAGTGTCTGTCTGGATCCCCCCCAAACCTTCTCTCAATCCCTTGCGCTTTCCTTTCACTCTCTACAGACTCTATAGCTCCCTCCTCTCTTCCTCTCCACCCCTCTTTTACTGTCTGCCTCCATCCCTCTCTTTCTCTCACTCCATGTCACACCACCTCTCCCTGCTTCTTTCACTCAAAGTCCTCTGCTGTACGTGTCTCCCTCCCCTATCTCCCTCCTCTCTCTGACTCTCTGTCTCTCTCGCTCTCAGTCTGTCTGTCTGTCTGTCTCTCTCCCTCCATATATCCCTGTCAGTCTCACCCTTGCATCTCTTTCTCTCTCCATCTCCTTCCCTCCCTCTGTGCAATAACACATTCACACACAGTCAAATCCTCAGTGTTAATTTAACTGTGAGAGTGTAAAAATGGACCCAAATGGTCGTAGTTAAAGGAACACTGAAGATTTTACTGTGCACGCTTTCCCCTCTCCACTGGGAGACAAACATTAAAGAGCTTTCTCATAATGAGAGGAAACTACAGAGAAAAGCCCTAAACCACACTATGCATGCGCACGTGCACACGCACAGAAACACATGCATGCACGCACACACACACACACACACACACACACACACTGAAACTTGTACACACCATGTCCGACAGTTACATAAAGGTTACATAAAGCCATGAATATTAAACAAAATGTTAGTACTTCACTGTCATTAAAAGTGTGCACAGTGGTGTGTGTGTGCACGGGCGTGTGTGCGCGCGCGCGTGCGTGCGTGTGTTTGTGTGTAGCCATCATTAAAACCTCTCATATTTATGAAGAAGCAGGAGAGGGAAGAGGATATTCAGACAGAGTTAATTAGTAGTGATCATGTAGCGTAGCAGTGGACAACAGCACTGTCACACTGTAAAGTTATAGGCCAGCTCTTGGCTAACAGTCTTCTGTCTGGTATGGCATGCCATTGCCTTGCTCACACTGTGGTGTGGTACAGTGGGACAGTGGTGGAAAGTTAACCAAGTACATTTACTTAAAAGAGATTTTCTTTAGCTTTAAAGGAGTAGTTCACCCCCAAAATGCCTTTTTTTCTATTGATTACTCATGCCATGGAGAGTAGAGTTCAATAATATTTTTGGGTTTTTGTCACATTCCTTAGACAAAAATTTGATTTGAGTAAATGTAACCCCATTGATTCCGGATGGCATCCGAAATGAATGGGGGTAAATTTATTGTTATCACATTTTTGTCTTAGGAATGGGACAAAAAACTAAAAATATTATTGAACTCTACTCTCCATGGCATGAGTAATCAATAGAAAAAAAGGCATTTTGGGGGTGAACTACTCCTTTAACCTTTAAACCCAAAACATTTTCTTCTTTATAAAAACAACCCCCTTAATTTTTTAACTCAGGATAATTTAACACTGAGGATTTTACTGTGCGCCCCAACCTTTCGATTTGTCGAACAGAGATTATCCACTTTTAAAGATGACATTAAGCTGGTATCTGGTGGTGGAAACTCTGTGGCACGCCAATAATTGCCCCTTTAAATGGAACTGAAGCGAGCTGAATATGAATCTGTAGCCTGCGCCACAGATTCATATCTAATATATAACTGATGCAAGGTGAGTGGCAGTTAGTCAATTTTCTTTTTTAAATTAAATACAATATACAGTGTAATTTATGTCTTTATCTACTATGAAGTTCAGGTTTGTGGCAGGCGGGCAGGTGGGCACACAGAGGGGGAGGGAGAGAGAGTCAGGAGAGGGAGGCAGGGAGGGGAAGAGGGAGGGAGAGCCTATTTCACACGTGTATGCAATAACCCAGCCAATCCTGGGCGGCAGAACCTGGGCATGCTGATCAACGTGTCGCTTTGTGAGGCGGTGCCAGCACAATATCCTGGCAACGCAGGGCAAGCTGACACACAGAAAACAGAGTTTTATGTGGCTGTAATACACTGTTTCCCAAACACTGGGTCGGGACCCATGTTTTTATGGGTCCTTTAATTTTTTAGTTTCCTTTATTTTGTTTTTAATTATTGTTATTTCAAAACATTTTCAAAAAAGATTACCCCCCAAAAAAACTAAGATTTTCATAAATAAAAAAAATTGTAATTTCATTTAAATGAAATAAAAATCAAAGAAATTCCATACATTTTAAGACAAATGTTTAAGAAGCAGTGAAAATTGCCGATCTACAAGATCAGCTGTTTTCACTAGTTTGGGTCCTGGGCAAATTTCTCTTTTGTGTTTTGAGATAAAAGTTTAGGAACACTGCCGTAATTTTTACAACAAGGGTTCATATTTTAGATTGTAATTAGAGAAAAGAAAAAGTGAGTGTTAAAATGTTTTACTTTGCTTCATTCTATTGTTTTATTGCGTTTACTGCGCTAAAATGTGGGGCATGCGTATTGTGTACGCATGGGGGCATGCGTACAAGACAAGTGGCTAAATATGTCTTTTTAGACACAATAAGCCAGTAGTTTCTTTATTGCTATTTACAGTAACACTTCTAGCCCCCATAAGTCACATCCAACCATGAAAGGTTGCATTGTATCTTTGGAATGGGCTTATTCTGTGTAAAATGTACTTGTACACATACCCCCACCCACTGAAATAAGAATCTCTAAAACAATAGAAAAAAATAAATTAAATCATTTTAACACTCATCTTTTATATTCTTTAATTACAATCTAAAATATGAACCCTTGTTGTACAAAACTAAAGTTGTCCTTTAAGGCCCCTCCACCTTGGGCCCTAGTAACTCAGTCCCACTTTTCCCCCCCTTGTGTCGCCCCTGCCCTTTTGTGTTTCCTCCAGTTTCCGGGTTTCCAAAAAGCAACTTGGCATGAATGTCGCCTTTGTCCGTAGAGCATCCAGTTGGATGACGACGATGATATTTAATGCTGAGAGGCTTTCTGGAAACGGAGCCAAGGACTCTCAGGAAACCAGAAGTTCCACTAAGTGGATTATCATGGTTAATTAAAGAAAATGAAAGGACGGTCCAGCGCAGCCTAACCCATCTCGTATCTATCAAGCTGAGTACCAAGTTGTCAAAAGATTCCCGCTGCCAAGTTTTATTGTTTTGTGCTCACATTGTTGGAGCCATAATAATTGTCATCACGTCAAAAGCAAGAAAGTCAGTCAGTCAACAAAGTGTCAGAAAGAGAGATGGAAAGAGGAGCAGAGGCAGAGAGAGAGAGAGAGAGAGAGAGAGAGAGAGAGAGAAATGGAAAGTGGACACTAGAGTGAAAGGTTACAGTATACAATTCTGTATGTGTGTGAGAGAGAGAGGCAGCAGAGGGGGAAAGAATGACCTGGAGAATGAGAGAAAACCCCACAGAAAGGAGAGGACAGACAGAGGTACTGAAGAACAGTGGTTCACAACCTTTTCAGTCCGCAACCCCCAAAATAATCATATTTTAACTGGGGACCCCCACCCTGACGAGCACTAAGAGTTGAGTTGCATTACATTTTGTATTACATGGTTCTATTGTGAAAATAGCACATGCTCACAACGCCTCGCGCTGCGTTGTATAATAACAGTGATCATACCAGACGCAACAGGAGAGAGGGACAAGAATCAGAGGTGACAGCTCTGAGCAACACACAGAGGGGAAATATTTCAATTGTCAACACTCATGAACAGTAAAACAAGATGGTGTGTGTGTGTGTGTGTGTGTGTGTGTGTGTGTGTGTGTGTGTGTGCGTGTGCGTGCGTGCGTGCATGCGTGTGAGAGAGAGAGAGAATGTGTGCATCTTTTACTGTGAGCATGTGCATACGTTATGTGTGCACAAGCTTAGAGTGTGTACTGTATGTAGGCTATGTCTTATTGAATAGGTACTGTACGGTATATGTGAGTCTCAGCGCCTGAATATATGTTGTCTAAAAGGAAATGAATCCCATTATTCAAATGGCACAGCATACACAGTGCACTCTATGTGCAGCAGCCTTCTAGACACACAAGTGCCGCGTTTACATTACGTTATTAAAAAAGTCCTTTTGGACAGGAATTGGTTGCACAGAGCGATACATTATACCCTACTGTATATAGCCTGCCAGACTGCAAGGTTTGCAGTTTATTTTTCAAGTTTGACAATAGTTCCATTTGCCAACCACTTGACCTCTTGTGAACTCACAAGACAAACGTTACTTATAAGTGGCCATTACTGTCATGAGATGTTTCGTTTGTCCTCGAGAAGGGGAGTTTGTGACCGACATGATGTCTGGCACAGCAACGGACAAACTGTGTTGCGCTTGGTTTACAGAATTTGAAGATGGTAATCCATACTGTGCTGCTGCTGCAGTCAGCATCAGCAATGCCACAGACTCCTGATGTTTCTCTCATTTAAAATGAATGAAATTCAGTTTACATCTACTGTCCAAATGTGCCAGTGCTAGGAGAGTGCTATGGCATGAGAGAGAGAGAGACTGTAGGGGAGGCGAAGAGGTAGAGTATCCTGTGGGGTGATTGAGAAAATAGCAAATTTAGCACACAGCGTGTCCCTTAGTTTGTCACGCATTGCATTGTGAGCTTGTATATGTTTTTGCTGAACTCCGGTCTAGTACATATAGCATTGAATTCAAAAAATGATCTCCAGAGCAGATCTAGGCTACAATCTCACATCTCCATGGCATGCGGTGGCTACTGTTTGACGAATGACACCGTCGCATGACAAGTATAAGTCAGATTTTCTAGAAACATGTTCAACTATTACCAAGTTGGGTAAATGTGCCAACCCTTACACAAAATCTGCATACATTTCTCAATTCTTCAAATTGAAAAAGAAGAAAAAATTCAATAAAAAAAATAAACCTGATTGTAATAATAGGTAAATGTGATCTTTGTGATTGTGATTAAGGTTAATTATTAAGACAATAGATATTCAGATATTCATATACAGTATGTAGGCCTATTCAGATTTGGGAATTGATCCAGTATATTGCTCTGCCTATGCCAGTGGTTCTCAAAGTGTATTCCAGGGACTCTCTAGCTTCCTTTATGGGGGTCTAAATTGACCCGTACAAGTCTGTAACTTTGACAGTGTACAAATGGAACCAAATGGACCCGTTATAGTGTAACATTTTTTGCGGACCGGAGATTTTTTGGGAGCCGGACAAAGCTCCTTCCAGGAGCACCGACCGTTCAAAAACATTATGAGATAAAATATGGAGGTACGGTATAATAAGGTTTCTGCCCTGCAGCGACCATCTCCACGTCCACGAGGGAGAGGAAGCGATCAAGTCTATAATATTAAGACACACCTTAATGTGAGGAAAGGAAAACATAGCCTAGGGCTTGGAAATAGGTTTGTCTGAGCAGGAGTCTGCATGACTGCAGCACTGAGATTTGTTCCACCCCAACTCATGACCTGTGAACGCCCCCAATCTTCAGGTTACACCTGTTATTGTGTCCCTGATCACCTTTCTTTTACTGTTGGAGATGATAATGTCACCATGAGATGGGTAGATGGTATGGTGTGTGTGCGAGTGTGTGTGTGTGTGTGGGGGGGGGGGGGGAGTGGCTGCCTCTGCCTGTGTATTGTATATTGGATCATTCCGATATACAATGGCTGTGGCTATATTACGTAAAATATGTTTGTGTGTGAGGGTGTATACTGCAATATGTGCATGAGTGCACCTCTATAACAATGTCTATGTGTGTGTGTGTGTGTGTGTGTGTGTGTGTGTGTGTGTGTGTGTGTGTGTGTGTGTGTGTGTGTGTGTGTGTGTGTGTGTGTGTGTGTGTGTGTGTGCAGGTGCATGTGGATGTGCATGTGTGTGTGTGTGCAGGCATCACTGTGTACGCATGCTGTAGGTATAACAATGAATATGTCCATGTAGGGACCAGGGTATTATTACAAAATGTGTATGTGCACAAAAACTGCGTGTCTGTGTGATTGTCCGACGGTCCGTGCATGTGTGTATGACCTATGATTATCTCCACGTGTTGTTATGAATGTGTGTGTGTGTGTGTGTGTGTGTGTGTGTGTGTGTGTGTGTGTGTGTGTGTGTGTGTGTGTGTGTGTGTGTGTGTGTGTGTGTGTGTGTGCGTGCGTGCGTGCGTGCGTGCGTGCGTGCGTGCGTGCGTGCGTGCGTGCGTGTGTGTGTGTGTGACCAGGGGTGACCCTTGGGTGTCCCTGCTGGTCTGAAGCAGGGATAACACCCCCAGGAGGCGACGCTCATTAATCATCCCATTCAAACATTAAGAGCTCTATCCATCCTATACCTCCTCTCTCTCTCTCCCTCTCCCTCTCTCTCTCTCTCTCTCTCTCTCTCTCTCTCTCCCCCTCCTTCTATCCTCAGCACCAGAGCTTCATAATGGGGTCACTGCTCCCATTTAACAGAGAGAGACAGAGAGAGAGAGAGAGAGAGAGAGAGAGAGAGAGAGAGAGGAAAGGGGATGCTGTGAGAAGGAAGACGAGGAAGGGAGGAGGGGGGGTAATAAAAAAGAAGAGAGATTAAATAAGAAGTAACAAATGGGGAAAGATGGAGGGGGCGCGGGAGAATAATCAGAAGGGAAAGGGGGCAGATGGAGGGAGAGAGAGAAGGGAAGGAAATAATTAAATAGGGGAGGTGTCTGAACGCTGGGAGAGATTAAAAGGGAAAATAGAGTCAGGAGAGAGAGAGTACCAAAACATGGAGATGGGAAGGGAAGAGAAATGGAGGAAAGAATGTAGCGTCGCCGTTGGGCGGAAAATCCTGTATGTCCAAAACAGAGGCGTCAATTGGGTATGGCAAGCTATGGCAGCTGCCATACCTTGGCTACAGGGGGGAAATAATAAAATGTACTTTAATCGTGCCTGTTGCTAAGGTATGGCAACATGACTGGTGTCTTGCACGTGCGCGAGGGACACCAGTCATGTTGCCATACCTTAGCTTTTTCTGAACTGACGCCGCTGGTCCAAAATCCAAAACTCGTACTTTTTAGAAAATGGAACAAAAGAGGCTCGATCAAAGTTATCATTATATATAGTCACAGGCTCTTGTTAATACTTTTTGTATAAAATATTTATAAAACTGTCACTTTCACTTCCAAAAAATAATAATTGAAAAATTGCAGAAAGAGCAGATCTACAAGCTCACAAAGCTTGGGGGAAGTTACGGGAGGGTTTCTATAGCCGACAGCAGTGATAGCACTGTGGAGTAGAGGGAGTCTGGCTGAGCCCCCTTCCTCAGATTAAGTTCAGCCGGGAAAGAACCAAAATGTTGGGCTCTTTGAAGAGCGTAGACACCCTGCTGAGTGAGGGGAACAGTACCCAAAGTAATTACTCTGTGTGCACATGTGTGTCTGTATAGTTAGCAGAGCACACATGGACTTGCAAATAGTGTGTGTGTGTGTGTGTGTGTGTGTGTGCGTGCGTGCGTGCGTGCGTGCGTGCGTGCGTGCGTGCGTGCCTGCGTGCGTGCGTGCGTGCGTGCGTGCGTGTGTGTGTGTGTGTGTGTGTGCATGTGTGCATGTGTGCATGTGTGTGTGTGTGAAGTGCAGGCAAGGACATGTATAGGCCTACAATGCACAAAACATACATACAGTATATAGAGCAGCAATGCCAGGGGACCTGGGTTGAACTAGGTTCCTCCTTCCTGCTGCATTATTCTCTTTGGAATCTTGTTGTTATTTCCTGGTTGTATGTAAACCAGTGCTCGTGCTCTAGCCCGCGGTTATACCCGACGTCGCACGGCACGTGCTGTGCAACTTCAACCATCCTTCATCCCAGAACCGCACTTTACAAAACAGTCTCTGACAGATGGGAGACTGGAGGCGAGAAACACCATGGCTTGGCAGCGAGCGTCACTCTCACTATCACATGCACGTAACACCCCCAGCCGCGTTATTTTGTTTGTCGCTCGGTGGACGCCGTGTCTTCCCGTGTCTCTTAACAAGACAACAGTCACATCGACGGCGTGCTCGCTGGCGAGACAAACTGCAAACAGCAAGAGGCAAGCGTGTATGCCTGTATGTTTCCTGTGTCACACAGTGATTCCCCAGCACCTGGCGGCTCACGTTGTCAACCGCACTCAGAAACGACAAAAGAGGCTGTTGGGTATTTTGTTGTGGTTTATATCATCTTTTTATCATTTCATATTGATGACCAACTGACCTGCTAATGCCATGCAGATTACAAGCTTGGCTCTGTGGAAGTCTGTGCAAAACACCACAAGGCCAAGGCCTGGAGAGCTCTCTGCCTTATCAACTGTGGCCCCAAAACAACAGTCTAACTGGCTTTGTGGAAATACACTAGGACGACCCCCACGTGTTTTTGATGGATGTGGCAACCTCGTCATATTAACAGGAACCATCAACTTGTCCCACGCCTAACTGTCATATACTGTATTCTTTTATATACGAATGTCTGACCACCATCTTGTCAGAGAGAGCACGAACCAACCATTATTTATGTACTGTACCTGTCTTGAATTCTCTCTCCATAGTAAAACATTCCATTCTCACTCTGATCACTCTCCTGTCTTATTTCTGTGTGATGGATTATTGTATCTCATAGGGGAATAAGAAGGTGTTAATAATAATAATAATATTTCTATCAGAGGCCTTGACATGGATGCAAAGAAATGGGCAGGAGGCTAAGTTATGAGAATGGGAGACAGGTTAAAATGCAATGGAGATGGTATGGTTTTGAAGAATTACACTTAATGGATTTCATATAGGGTTTTATTCTATGACTTCCCTGTTGGGAAGCGGGACGCAGTGGGAGGAGATGTATGAATCATGCTCCAGGACATAGTAAGTATGCACTGAAAGTTGGTTACTATAGCTATTAGCCACGTATCACATGCGCGGAGAGTGCTGACAGAGCTACTTACCATTGCATTAATACGCTAACAATAGTAGTGACACACACACACACACACACACACACACACACACACACACACACACACACACACACACACACACACACACACACACACACACACACACACACACACACACACACACACACACACACACACACACTCACACACACACACACACACACACACACACACACACACACACACACACACACACACTGATCCTTTCCATGTACTCACTTAAACTCACACATGCATACACAAACTGCTACCTTTGGAAGTGACACATTTGCAGAACAGGAAAATGTGATTACTCGCAGTTCTCTACGAGCTGTGTGGCATATATATATATTATATATATATACATACTCTTTTTTGTTGGTAAAACATAGGTTCAACAATCAAAGACTGGAGCAGATTAACGGCAGACTTAAGCTATCACAGATGAAGTTCAAAGAAGACAGTTATGCCATGGTGCTTGCGTGGCCCTACTGCCTCTCAATACTGAACCCCCCCCCCCCCGCTTGTGGTGGGTTTTTGTTATAAGACGACAGAGGCTATGGCGTTGCACATTAGCTCCCCACCAGGCGCTTTGCAGCCAAGTGCCGGGCTCTAATCCTCTACACCTGGCTTCCTGACAGGGGAGGAAATGACTCTAAACAGGCGCCGAGATGGGAGACATGTTTACAAATGAGAATTTATGATGGGATCAACCACCGCTGTGTACCTTGTTCCTGAGGAAAACATGGATACTGTCATAGAAATTTAGTC
>NC_137827.1:31656070-31691070 GCF_963921795.1 Nannobrachium achirus | reverse complement strand
AGCATCTTGTCTCCGTCTCTCTGCTGTGATGCTGAGCTGACAGCCAGAGCAACGAGAGACGAGCTCAGAGAGAGAGTAGAGAGGGAGAGAGAGAGAGAGAGAGAGAGAGAGAGAGGGGGGGGGGGGGGGGGTGGGGGGGAGAGAGGGAGAGGGAGAGAGAAAGCAAAAGGAGATGGAGTGGGGTGGCTAAGAGAAGACAAGAGGGAAGCCAGGAAGGAGAGATAAAGCACCAAAGACGAAAAGGGGAAGATAACATGAAGAGAGAAAGATTAGAAAGAAAGAAAAGAGCGATGATGGAAGGAAAGAATTGAGAGAGAGAGAGAGACAGAGAGAGAGAAACAGAGAGAGCGCGACGGGGGGTGGTGGAGAGAGAGAGAGCAAAAAAAGAAAAAGATAACAATTCACCACAGGGCCCTGGGGCCACCAGCCCTACATGTCCTTATTGTACAAATAGATTGTATTGATTTCATACCATTAATGTGGCAGATTTCATGCTATTAAGATCCGGCTTCTTTTCACAGTTCTGAAGAACCCTGCGGGCCACCAGTTTTATACTCACACACTTAATAGACTGACTGTGTGTGTGTGTGTGTGTGTGTGTGTGTGTGTGTGTGTGTGTGTGTGTGTGTGTGTGTGTGTGTGTGTGTGTGTGTGTGTGTGTGTGTGTGTGTGTGTGTGTGTGTGTGTGTGCGTGTAGGCATTCATGGGCTCAGCATACCTCAAGCTGTTACTTTCATGCACCATTAGGTCAACGGGACCTGACTGCGGAACGTGCTTTTTATGGAGGGTCACGGAACATGCGTGTATGTGCATCAATGATTGTGTTGTGCGTACCTGTGTCTGTTTGTTGTTTGTGTGTGTGTGCGCGTGCGTGTGTGCGTGTGTGTGTGTTTGTCAATTTGTCACACAATAGCTGGCGGCTGAAGGTTTATTTAGCACCCTTTATTGTATTTCTTGGGTCGGCGGTAAGAAGGCTGAACCAGATGCAGAATCATCCTATACATTAATATAACATGATCCCTTACAGGAGAGCTTCAACACGGGAAAAAAACTAAGAATAAATATATTCACAATTGCCTCTAATACTTGTAGGAGATGAAAGCATAAAAAGATACCTCCATAAAAGAGAATAATCGATAGTTGATAGAAGTGTCTTTCCTTTTGTTGATTTTTTAGTTTTTTGTGTTGTATTTTCTTTTTTGAAAAATGCTTTCGTGTCCAGTTTTTGTTCTTTCTGTTATGGTCTCTTGTTTTTTTTTGCCACTCAAATTTCCTCTGAGAAATATCTTAAAACCAATACAATAACTTCGATGTCTGTGTCCGATGAAAGAAAATACGTGGAGTGGAGGTCCTTGTGGCCCCATTAAGTCTGAGACATTAAGAAATCCAAAAGGCATACTGTTCCGTGCTGTCCGTCTCTCTCTCTCTCTGTCTCACATCCGATAAGTAAGGTCTACAGAGCATCCCTTCCCCAGCACAAGCATACCAAGAACCCTGTTTCATCTCACCACTGAAACCAACTGCTCCTGGATAAGCCAGAAAATATCCCTCCCTCTAGGGCCTGGTGGAAGAAAATAAAAGGAATAAAGAAAGAACAAAATCACTTCATCCAGATTCACATGATCAAAATGAAAATCAGAGATTAAAAGTCAATTCAGCTTCATACAAGCACCTCCAATGTTCACCGAATGTAAGGGCAAAATGGCTATTTTTGGCTTATCCAGGGAATTGAGTGATTAACTTCAGTGACTTTCAATTGGTCAGGTTCCTTGTCACCCAGCGTCTTGTCCATTAGTAGTCAAACCCCTTTGTTTTAGATAAATAGATCTGTATTCATAGAAAAATAAGCATTAACCACACTGCTGGCTGTTCACTGCTAAGGCACTTGGCTATGTTCCGGCTTCTCTTGTTTTCTCTCTCCTCTCCCTTTATATACAGTACAAGCACGCAACCACCACGCATATATATATATCTATCTATCTATATTTATACATATATCTATATGCATATATACAGTGTATATAAATTATATACACATATAGATACAGTATAGATATAGATAGATATACTGTATGTTCCTTCCCGATGTCACGGCTAGTGATTCTGTGACTGATCTGTTTATTTATCGAGGGTGAGAGCTGGTGTGTTTTTTCCCCATCCAAACAGATATTTCAGAATGTATGAACACCAACCTGCATCATTTTCTTTCTCTCTGGCTTCTCTCGCTTTTTGTGGTGCTGGGAGTAGGAAAAACACCACAAAAGCCCCGGCCTCAGTGCAGTACGATAAAGAGGCATACAAATAATAATAATAATAATAATAATAACGGTTACAGTAGTAGCTCCTGCAAAAGTTTCGCCCCCGGGCGCAGATCAGGGATCAGCTAATCCTTGCCAGATTCTGACCTTATAAGCCAATAGTGGGGAAAAATACAAAACTGGCTTCAGCTCATTATCCAGGAATAAACAGAGAGTGTTTAGCGTAGTGTAGTGCCGCTCCTCCACGGTCTCTGCTCACAGGCACGGCAGCCTCTGGACTACAGTATACAGGAGTCATTGTTACCGGATGAGTCATCATCAGAAGGGGGGATGAAGAGGAGAGAGGAGTAGCTGAGAGGACGAGGAGGGAGAAATAGTACTGGAGCAAGAGGAGAACAAATGTTAGAACTGGTAAGAGCGGTCCAGTACCTCCATGTAGTCCGGTGTGGTCCTCAGTCTGGCGACTGCCTCCCCGGCTCCCTGCTCACTCTGGTTGTTGCTACCACTGCCGCCCACCGAGCTGGCGGTGGTTACCACCGCTTGCTCGGCCCCGGCCTGGTCCTGTTTGGTGTGGTCCGGGGGTTGGTGGGGGTGAGGGTACCGGGGTGGGGGCCGAGCATACCTGTCTGGCAGGTCTCGGAAGTCGGGGGCGGGTATCCTGAAGAGGCAGTCCACCAAACCCACCTTCGGGGTGGGGCCCTGGCTGTCTATGACCGTCGGACAGAGGATCCCGTTGCCGTGGAGGCCAGCGAGGGGTCCCATTGCCCCGGTGACTGTGCTGATGGGCGATGGGGAAGACACTTCCAGAGTCCACTCCCTCCCTTTCTCTGTTGTTGAACGATAGCCTCCCTCGCACTCTTTAGGTCCCGCAAACTGCTGCTGCTGCGGTTGTCGTTGCTTCACAGCTGCCTCCAGCTCCTCTTTGTAGGCAGGGCTGCTGCACGCAAGCGCAGCCATGGAGGGACCGGAGCCTTTGGATCCAGGCTCAGGGGGCAGGATGGTGTCATAGACGTGGTTGTGTTCTGGGGCAGGGAGAGGCGGTGTCTGTGGCAGGCCGTGGTGGTGATGGTGGTGGTGGTGCGTCTGCTCAGTGAAGATTCCGCACTCCATCTGTATCCCCGCGAGGTCCACCTCTCCCTGTCGGCGGAACGGCAGCTTGTCTCTCCTTCGCACGGCGTAGGCAATCAGCGCTGCTGCAGCGAAGAACGCAGAGACAAACAGCACCAGCAGGCTGAGGACTAACACTGACAATGGAATGGAATCCTTCCCTGGAGGGGGTGCCGGCCCCAGCCCTGGGCTGGGGTACCCGACCGAGACCCCCTCGTCTGGGGCTGTGGAGGTGGCTGTCTGCTCCTCCTGCTCCTGGTCCTCCTGGCGCTCCAGCTCTGGGCAGAGAAGCTCCATGGAGAGGGAGCGGAGGTCTATGCCCGTGGTCTCGTCTGGGGAATGACAAACCACCTCTCCCACCACCACCACAGCACTCAGCCCCTCCAGCCAACGCTTCAGGGGAGCTGCCTCGCAGTTGCACTCCCACGGGTTCTGCTGCAAATCCACCTGGAGAGGCACAAAACAAATCTGTCATCTCCACTCATGTGTAATGGAAAACTGGCTCTCGTCCTGCTGCTACGGTATGTAATACACAGTGACAGGGCTTGATCTCATATTGGGGTGTCACTTTGCAAAATGTAAACAAAAGTTGAAGATGCTCGCTGTTGATGCCTGCTGTTGTCTTCCTCGCAACTTTGTGACTGTCACTTCTGTTGAAGAACAGTCCAGTAGTTTGCTTTCCAAATGTGAGAAGGTATTACGAATATGACACGTAGACATTTGTCTCCAAGATGTGTTGAAAGAAAAGTATCTGACATATTCTTTTTTTGCTGCCTAATCATGAATAATTACTATCAAGTCTATTATTATCAAGCCATTTGAATAATAAAAAAAAGATAACACATTCGCCCTGTCAATCATACATTTGCTGACCTAAAAATGGTTATTTTTGTATAAAGACTAGATTGACTTTTCCTTTTTTTTGCTTGGGCCTTAAAGTGATCCCTGACTAATACGACAAATATGCCTTAATATACATTATAATTGTCCTCTATAACTACAATGTAAAATTAAAAACACCTCAATTATTTTATTTCTTCTAGAAATAGCTAATCTTTCACTCAATAGGGGAAATGCCTGTCGCAAGTTGATGATGTCATAAATGTCAAGTGTGATCTATCCCTATGGAATTTATGGCATGCATGTGAAAATAAAAAGAAACTTAATACTTCCTATGGTTAATATGAGCATCAAATCAATATTTCAAATGTGTTTGTGTTTTGTTTTTTTGCACATGCATGCCATAAAAATGACACATGACATTTATGACATCATCAACTTGCGACAGTCATTTCCCCTACTGAGTGAAAGATTAGCTATTTCTAGAAGAAATACAATATTTAAGGTGTTTTTAATTTTACATTGTAGTTATAGAGGACAATTATAATGTATTAAGACATATTTGTCGTATTAGTCAGGGATCACTTTAAAGGACTCCATGTCTACTGTACAACAGAAATAGATAATTAAGAAATCTGGTTGATGTATTTGGAAAGTACCATATTATGTGCCTTTTAGATCTGTTGACGCTGGTGCAGGGCATACTAATTGGCAACTAGCATAGCATAACAATCACCACCCAACCACATACATACACATCTCAAGGGGACAGTGCAACAGCAAGAATAAACAGTATAGTACTCTAAGTAATGAACAAAGCTCATAAACCACCATTACATTTTACTGTTTTTTTGGAGCAAAGCAACATTTTATTTTAGGATGAGTTCCAGGCTCATTCTCCGTTCTCACTTTACTTCATCCAGGAGTAGAAAGCCTATTTAATTCATTAAATCCACTGAATTGGGGGTGAGTATGACTAAATACTCTATATCCAAATGTATAAAGTATATTAAGTAGTGGTAGTCTAATTGAAGCAATCAATTATATAAAGTAAGGTCATTATTAGAGCATGTGCTGTGTCCATCCCTAACCAATCACATAACTGAAGACTTCTTTTTTTTTTTTTACAACTTCCTCATCTACTATGAATATTTTCTCTTCCTTCCATGTACTAACTTCTTGGTCCCACTTTATGGCTATAGTTAAATATCTGACTGATATACCTGTAGACACTCACCTGTACCAGGCCGGTGAGGTGTTCCAGCACGCCCTCTACAGGTAGGCTCAGGAAGTGGTTGTTTCGAAGGTTCAGACGTGCTAGATTAATCCCAGAGAACACGTGCAGCGGGAGGCTCCGTAGCAAGTTTGCATTTAGGAACAATAGCTGAAGGGAGGGCATGGAGTTAAAGGTCCCAGGATCCACCTCAAGTATCTCATTGTATTCAAAATAAAGGTATCTACAAAGAGAAGAAGACATTGTTCAGTTCATTTCAGTGACATCTGTCCAATTTGTAAAAATCACATAGTGTGACGTGAGCGGTGCTATTTACTTGCACCTGCAAAGTGCACCAGTACTGCGTTCGGTGGCGTATATGTCGCGTATCTGTCTCTGTTTATGCCCGTAGCCAATCAGGGACCAGCATTCCTGGTGACGTCACCATCAACAGCCAATGAGGGACCAGCATTCATGGTGATGTCACCATCAACAGCCAATGAGGGACCAGCATTCTTGATGACGTCAACGTCAACAACTGCGACCTGATATAAATAACAGGGCGCGCTCTGCTGGCGCACAAGTAGGCCATACATGGCCATGAGTGCACAAAATGCAAGTTGGCACCTTGACAGAGCGCAGTCTGGTTTAATCTTGTGTCCCGCTGGCCAATCACAGCGTGTTCTGCAAAGCTTGGCCAATGGGACCCTGGGCATACAACAAACTTTGAGACGTTTGTGCCATGATGTAGATCATATCTACACACTTCACATTTTTCAAACAAACCAACATAAAGTTTAAGTGTATAGTATCTGCACATTTCTAAAGTGACAATTTAAGGACTTTTTAATACCACTAAAATGTCAAATTAAACATTGGCCAAATTGTCAAATATTAAAGGCAGAAATTGTGAAAATAGCCATTCTACATGCTCACAACGCCTCGCAATGCGAGGCGTTGTGAGCATGTAGATCTGCTATTTTCATAATAGAACGTGTTATACAAAATGTAATGCCTCTACTCTTAGTGCTCGTCAGGGTGGGGGTCCCCAGTTAAATTATGATTATTTTGGGGGCCTGAAAAGGTTGCCACTGCTATAGAGGTTCGGGCTGCTAGACAAGTTCTTGTCGCGTTTATGCTCATATATGGAGATTGCTGATGTCATCAGCAAATGCCCATATAATGAGCATGCCCCTTTTGTGGCCATATGGAGCTGACTGATTTGTTTTCGCATGACGACACATTGAGGTTAAGACAGACAACAAACTCCATATTTGGGCAAATAGCTTATTGCGACCGTCAGGGAGCAGTTTACTATGAAAACCTCCACCGGCCGTCCGTCGGTCGGTCACACGTCACACGTCACACCTTTGCCCTGCTCATATCTCCGCATCAGTATATAGGGCTTGTTTGTTTATTGTATGACATCACGCCACATCATCAGCTGTGGACTCTGTGATGTCATCGTATCGCATCAGTATATAGGGCTTGTTTGTTTATTGTATGACATCACGCCACATCATCAGCTGTGGACTCTGTGATGTCATCGTATCTCCATATATGGCCATCTCCGTATATGGAGATATAAGTCGTCCATGCCCAAGTATGGGCTGGTGAGGTCAGACTTTGTGTGATGCGTAGGTTATCTCCATATATGGAGATTCAACATTCCAGGCAATGCTCTCTTCCCTGGTTGGTAAAACAAACTTTTGGCCTATTTGTGGAGATAAGCGACCAACGGTCGCTTATCTCCCGATTAGGGAGTCTTACTGGTATGGTTATGGCTGAGTCATAGTGACATGAGTGTGACAATGTGTCATACTCCCTTATGCCAATTTGAATATAAGACCAGTAAGACGCCCTATAAGAGCGAGAAGCGAGGTCGCGCTGAAACATCAGAGCTTCTTAATACGGCACAGTTAAGAAGGAGCATCTATATCCATATCTGGAGTCTGTGAGGTCAGATGTAGAGGTATTGGCCAGCTCCATATATGGAGATGTCTTGGCCATATTTGGAGCGTGACATGAGGCGTCATTGAGGTCAGATGTAGAGGTATTGGCCAGCACCCATATATGGAGATGTCTTGGCCATACAGTATAAGGAGCGTGACATGAGTCGTGACACACGGATGGACGGACGGACAGACAGACATGATTTACAGGTTTTCATACTAAATGCGGCCTACGGTCACAATAATGTTCTCTTTGAGCTGATCACAAGCTAAGCTATGTGTGTGCATGCTTGAAGAGAAAACTACTATGACAGGGATAGATTAAATGAACCATTGTCATGTTCAAGCAGAGAACCACCAGCATTTCCATACTTGGCAATGCTTTTATGATGCTCCAAGACAGTCCAATTTGTATGAGTGAGCATTTGCCATTATTCCCTATGGCCAGAAATGAGAGAATCTATATAGTTTGTTCCCTTTCCTAAATCAGTGATGCACCACTAACGTACATCTGCACTGAGAATGTACTGGGAGAAATGGAAATAGGTTATCGCTGCAATAAAATGAAGCTCATATTGGAGTAAAAGCTCCCCCCCTCTTTCTCTGTGTCTCTCTGTCTGTGTGTGTGTGTGTGTGTGTGTGTGTGTGTGTGTGTGTGTGTGTGTGTGTGTGTGTGTGTGTGTGTGTGTGTGTGTGTGTGTGTCTCTCTCTCACACACTCTCACACTCTGACACACGCACACATTCACAAACACACACTCACACAAACACAAACACACACACGGACACACGCGCGCGCGCACACACACACACACACACACGGACACACGGACACACACACATACACACACACACATGGATACACAGACACACACGAACACACACACAGACACGGACACATACACGCACGCACACACAATCATGCACGCACGCACGCACGCATACACACACACACACACACACACACACACACACACACACACACACGCACACACGCACGCACGCACGCACGCACGCACGCACGCACGCACGCACACACACACACACACACACACACACACACACACACACACACACACACACACACACACACACAATTGAGTCCACTGAGCCATCCATTTATTGTCAGTATAGCAGCTCCAGGTTGTACGTCTTGATTATACCACACATCAGAGTCAGGCTCCTACAGTTTTTACCTTTGGGAGAGTTGTTGTTCTTGTTCACAAATATTGGTTAAATAATTTTATCAGAGGCCAGAGGGACAGCATAGTGAAATTAGTCAGATGGAAATGTTGCAGACCATTATTCTTGTTGACAAGATGGATGTGTGTTAGTAAAGCATGGATATTGAATAAAAAGAAAACAAAAACAAAGTCATAGCCAGATTAGGCCATGTGTGGCTGTTGTTCATCCAGGCAGCTGCATTATTTCAGATATTAATATACGCACAGGTGACACGAGTTATTTGGTTTGCTATGCACTTCTGTTACTGTTTCAGCTGACAACTGAATGTGGGTGATGTCACGTAATGTTAAATTGATAGGCTAATAAGGGTTTCATACTTCCACATTTCATAGGCCTCTCATGTTAACATCAACAACATTCATTATGATACTGTAGTGGGTAGAGAGGGTAGAGATACATAATATAATCCATTGTCATTGTTAAAGGAGCACTTCACCCATTTTCAACTTTGTCCTCATATAATTGTTCCTCCTCCTCCTCACTAATGCTCGTTATAGAGCATCGCAGTGGGCGTGGTTTACTGGTTCCACAAAATAATCTCCTGTTCGTTTCCTCATAGACTTTCACGAAAATATTTATAACAATTATGTTAAGCCTAGAACCAAGGCAAGCCATCCAGGATGGCAGTGAATCATGAACATGAAACCTTTGTTTCTATGAAAAGAACATTTTGAAAATCTCTAAACAAAGGGTATTTATTAAATGTAGTAGGCCTATATCAATTAATTAAATATTAAAATATGTTTTTATATAGGATCAAAGGTTTTATGGTCATGATTCACTGCCATCCTGGATGGCTTGGTTCTAGGCTTAACATAACTGTAAAGGGGGTTCCAGACGGTACGCGGTCACCGCCTCCTAGTAATTCATTTTCAATGGGAGGCGGGTGGCTATTTCGGCCACGCAGAGAAGTTTACAGGCGGCGAGGCGAGCGGGCGCAGTACCGTGAAATCCCTGCGAGCGTGCTCGTTCGTGCATGCGCACGCCGCACACGGCCGGCGAGAAATGGATTGTGTTCATCTTTGTGAAATACCGCGTGGTGTTTATTCTAACCCTAACCCTTTATAAATATACAAGCTATTCATGGGTTGCATTTGTAATCTTAAACGGACCAACACAGGTATTTCAATTTGTCTGATTGGCATAAAACTAATGTTCTACGTCAATCAGAACACCTGTGTTGGTCCTCAACACGGTGTAGGACGGTGTAGGACAGGGGAAGGCAACCTTATAGGCACGGGTGCCAACATTGGCTCAGGGGAGGGTGATCACTGGCACACTGTCAGGAGTGTTTTTAAATGTGGTCAATTAAATGAAGTTAGCTAATTTCAGCAAATTATATCTTGCACATAATCCTACAGTCATTAAAACTCTAAACTCTGACTGGGTATAGGAGTCGGGGAGATAGGTGGATTATTGCTCTGGGTCTAATGATCGTTATAACAAAGTCCTGCCAATCAAAATATGTCTGAATATTTGATGGTGTCATTAAAATGTATGTTGACATGGCACACTGACTATCTAGAAAATAAAAACATGGCACTTAATATCAAAAGGTTGCTGACCCATGTTGTAGGACTACAAATGCAATGCAACCCATGAATAAAAATGTCAGCCATACTGTAGTATTTGCCTACCAGTGATGTCACTGGTAGGCAGGTTTTGGCGGCAATGGCCTACGGGAGGAGAAACCCTCATTAGAACTCGGAGGGTTCCCAAAGGGTTCCCAGTTCAAATCCGGTCTCCCCCAGAGTTGGTGTTGGAGAGTCCTTGTCAGCAAGACTCTGAACCCCTAATTGCTCCCGTTGAGCAGGTTGGTGCCTTGCATGGTTTGCGCTAGCTCTGGTCCATCGCGTCACCTCCCGCATCGCTCCCGGTGACGCTCTGACAGACCCGTCGGGAAACGGCTGGACTCGAGATTGTCGGCCCCTCCGGGCGCTCAATACCAGTCAAAATAAACAAAACCGTTTCACTACTCACCAAACCAAAGGTCGTTTTGCGCTGTTGAAAGTCTATTCTCCGCGGTGGTGAACCCCTCAGCACCCCACCCACTCTGCAAAATACACTATTTTTGGCATGAAATAAAACGCATCCAACTCGACCGCCGCTTATTTCCGGGTTGTGAACCATTGTATCTGCAGTGGCCGCTAGGTGGCTCGAGGTGGGTGCGTTTTATTTCATGACAAAAATAATGTATTTTACAGAGTGGGTGGGGTGCTGAGGGGTTCACCACCGCGGAGAATAGACTTTCAACAGCGCAAAACGACCTTTGGTTTGGTGAGTAGTGAAACGGTTTTGTTTATTTTGACTGGTATTGAGCGCTCGGAGGGGCCGACAATCTCGAGTCCAGCCGTTTCCCGACGGGTCTGTCAGAGCGTCACCGGGAGCGATGCGGGAGGTGACGCGATGGACCAGAGCTAGGTTTGCGCCACCATCGGTGTATGAGTGTGTGTGAATGGGTGAATGTAATGCACAATAAAGCACCTTGGATAAAGGCGCTACTGTATATAAACGCACCATTTACCATTTTATTTACCATTCCACAGCGCTCTTCTGAGACATAACGTGAGTAGACTGTCTAATGCATTGGTTCTCAAAGTGGGGTCCGGGGACACCCAGGGGGCCTTAAGGGAGTTCCAGGAGGTCCCCAGCTAAATGATAGTTTGGAACCAAATGGACCCTTATTGGGCATGTACTGTAACTCAGAGAGTGTACAAATGAATCCATTTGGTTCCATTTGTACACTCTAAGAGTTAAATTAACATTGATTTTACAATTGGGGTCTCAGAGATAGAAATACTATTAAATGGGTCTGTACTCTGTAGCCTAATGCATGTCAAACTGGGGGTCTTCTCTTATGGGGGTCCACGGACTAACAGGGTCAATTTGGTGGTCCTCGACATGAAAAAGTCGATAGAACCACTGGTGTAATGAGCCAACCCGTTCTCACAACCAAGATGTCACCCTTTGCAGCTCTGTCAGTAGCCCTAAAACGTCAACATTTGACATGAAGTGTCAATCCATCATATTTTTACAAAACTATGTCTGATAGATATATTACAGCTCTGTCATTTTTCCTCCACTATTCCTCACTGTAGTATTTGTGAGAATGTGTTGCATAGCATAGTGAGGACCAATTATATGAAGATTGGATGAAAATGGGTTACCGGTAAGTGGTCCTTTAACACTTATGGGTGCATGATTATGTGTGTGTGTGTGTGTGTGTGTGTGTGTGTGTGTGTGTGTGTGTGTGTGTGTGTGTGTGTGTGTGTGTGTGTGTGTGTGTGCGCGTGCGTGCGTGCGTGCGTGCGTGCGTGCGTGCTGTGTGTGTGTGTGTTTTAGCGGCACCATTCAGTTGTGTTGTTTTACTAACCTATGCCAGTGTATTGTTAACCTACAATTAAAGTGGCTACAGCTCTCTCTCTCTCTCTCTTGAGAAGGAAGAATGGTGTCATTCTGTGAGATCCACCATCAATACAATGATTATTAACCATTATAGAGTGTTTTGATGAATTTTAAAAATCCCCTCCCCCCACCTCCAATGATTTCAGTCTGACTTTAAATGGATAACATGATATTTAGAAATCCAATCTGGCAAGCAAGCAGTTACATACATTTCTATAAACGTATGTGGTAATAGCAACAATAAGTGATAGTAATGCTTAAAATTATTTTTCTTTTTTGAACATTTTAACATGAATGCTTTCATACCCACTGTCTAACAGGAAGGCTGGTGCCAATTTCTCAACAACAAAGAAATCCGACTTGTAATCTTTTAGACTGTCCCAAGAGGCTCTTTATAAGTGATCAATAGGGTAAGCTTCTAAAAGTCCTAACCTTTCCTTCAAATAAAGTGATCGTCACTTTGAGCTGGACACTCGCACTGGAGCCAAGATTGCTAAAGACTTTCAGTAAAATATGACAAAATATGCAAATCACTGCAAAGGAGTTAGTATGCATCACTGTTTTTCCAGTAACAACACATTTGTAGTAGAGAAATCCTCCGATTTCTACAGCATAAAAGCTTCCCCACAGTTATCAAATACTGCACTGTTTATTCGGATTAGCGGTAATATTTACATAACATACTTGCTATGGTTTGCATACACTATTTGCATATCTCCGCAAGCCTAATCTCTGAAAACGATACATGTGGAGTGACTGTTGCTTTCATAAAAGCCCCCCCATGTAACAGCACATCCCTGGCATGTACCAGACATTTGAGCACCTTATCAACACTTCTGTATGCAAATAAAACATGCATTCATTTTCACTTTGTCAGTCACACAGTAATTTTCAGCAGGCTGCCACCCCCACAGAGACATACCATCATGCACGGTTAACAAATGACAGTGCTGGAGAAGAAGTAGCGCCTTTCAATTCAATTTCAACTAAAGCAGCTTCATAATCAGATCCACATCCATGCCAGGCAATTTGAAGCATTTGAAAGAGGGACACATTGTTTTTGCGCCGCTATTGCGCTGAAATTCAGTTTCACACATTAAATCACAAGATGTATGAATATGTGAGCTAAAATGCGATTTTAGTTCATGGCTGTATCCTCCAGTGCACAGAAAATGAATTTAATGCCAAATGTATTTAATACGCATTGGATAAAACAAGGCAAAATTGCACCAATTTGCAACACATCAAAGATGCTTCTGTGTGGGTGTTAAATAAAGCCTACCTGAGGTTCTGAAGGCCCAGGAACATGTCAGGGCTCAGCCTCTCCAGGTTGTTCCCATTCAGGTAGAGGCTCCTCAGGCTTGGGAGACTGGAAAAGGCTCCCTCCTGGAGATAGGAGATACGGTTGTTCCCAAGGTGGAGAAGGTCTAAGCTGGAGAAGTTCCAGAAGTCTGACCGGTAGATCCTCTGGATTAGGTTCCCGCTCAGGTAGAGCTTGCGGCCATTGAGCGGCCGTGGTGTGAGCTGGGATACATTGACAAAGCCACTTTCCTTACAGTTGACAGTAAGTCCCAGGTCCGTGATGTGCAGGTTACAGGTGCAACCCAGGGGGCAGATGATGGGGATCGGCGGGCGTGTCTGGTAACCAGCCACAGGGGGGTTCTGGTTGGGTAGCAGGCTGCGGGGTGTGGGGGGTGTCCTGGAGGGCCGTGGCCTCTTGGTTGGCCTGGGTTGCCTCTCTCTCTCTCTACGCTCTGCTGAGGTGGAGGAGGAAGAAGTGGAGTGTGTGTTCTGGCGAGAGCCGTGGACCATGGAGGAGGGTTTAGTGGGTCTCACCCTGCCGGGGTGAGAGTTGGGCTTAGAGTTAGGCGGCTGTGACCCGCCAGGCAGACCTCCTCCTTCCGCTTGCAACTCTTTATCCGGGAGGTCCGCACACAGCTCTTTCCGGGGGATCTCTCGCAGGTCCTTGCCATGGAGGTGGAAAGGGTACTCGCAGGTGACGTCCCCCACCACAGCCGTGTACGGGATCTGGCCCAGCCACTGCTGCAGCTGCACTGCCTCACAGCCACAGTTCCAGGGGTTTTCTTCAAGTTGGATCTCCATCAGCGAGCGGCCCACATACTCCAGGGTCCCAGCATATGCCAGGCTCTTCAGACGGTTTCCCCGCAGATCCAGGTGGGTCAGAGACACAGATCTGGAGCAGGAGGGAGGGGGCAGACAAGTGTACATTAATGGAAAAATGTGGAGCAAATGTGAAATGTAGAGCAACCGCAATAAAAAAAACGAACAAAGGTTTATTAAAGTTATTACTGTTCAAGTATTTCGTTTTATTTGATGATTTGTCCCACCCGTACAAAAGGCCTGAAAAAAAGAAATAATTTAACTGCTGTCCCTCGTGGGAAACAGACCAGTTGGAAATTGTATCCGGTGCTATTTTTACTTACAGTGCACCTCCGCAATTCAGCAGCTTTGCAATATGATAATCAGATTCTAACCTGAACAGATGAGCCGGCAAGACAGGGATCAGGTTGTCGTTGAGGATGAGAACCCGGAGCTTGTAGAGAAACCTTAGAACCCCACTGTCGATGCGCTTGATCACGTTGTAGTCCGCCTGCAGGTTGGCAAAAAAAGTCTCATGAAGTAGATGTA
Organism: Nannobrachium achirus; assembly: GCF_963921795.1. Taxonomy (NCBI): domain Eukaryota; kingdom Metazoa; phylum Chordata; class Actinopteri; order Myctophiformes; family Myctophidae; genus Nannobrachium; species Nannobrachium achirus. The sequence goes on along the minus strand of NC_137827.1, from coordinate 31,676,402 downwards.
ACTGCTGCAATGGGAAAGCAAATTGGACATAGCAGGAACAGCAGAACGGTAGCAAAACCCATTTATTTGAAGAGGGAGAAAACATGGCAAAAACTCACACAGGGCTCGATAAGCCTCTTTCAGTGCAACCACCTGGTAACTATTGATCATTACCATTTCTTTCATTTGCAGCAATCTCTGGCATTTGGTCAATAATCCTGTCAATTATGGATAGTCAACATGGATTATTTATCATCCCATGCCTACCTGGAGGTATTCCAGCGCCTCTAGGCCAGCGAATGTGTCATTTCGAAACACCTCCAGTTTATTTTCGTGGAGGTACAGACGTCTCAGCTTTGCCAACCCATGGAATGCTCCCACCCGGATGTCCTGGAGTGCATTGTTGCCCAGGTTTATCGACACTGCGTTGCCAAGGTGCTGAAATCCGTTGCTATAGAGACGCCTTAGAGAGTTCCTCTGCAGGTTCAGTTTGAAGGGGCGGACCCACGACTGTGACACCTGAGTGATTCATTAGTGGATTGATTGGTTATCTTAGTAATTACACCAATATGATAATAGAGAAACACCCATAAGCCGCGTTAGACACGGAATATTAAGACTTAGAGATAGTGTATTAATAAGACTGAGATTATCCCCCAACCACATGATTAAAATAACACAGGCAGCACCGCGGTGCCTGCGAATGTGACAGAACACATGAATAGTAATGACGCGATGTTACAATGACACAACGGTACCTGGCTGACATTGGTGAAGCTCCGTCCGTCACAGTGCACATGCAGGACGCCTTCTTTGACCTCGCACGTGCACGGCTCAAAGCACGGCTCGTCCACTTCCTCCTCGGAGTTGTCCACCAGAGGGGTGTGTGTGGAGGTGGGGGTGGGGGTGGGGCTGTGCGAGGCCTGGGACAGACACACACACCCCAGGGCCAATGCCAGAGTGACCCACTGCATTCTCCGGCTTCTCCCTCTCTCAGCTCAGCAGCCTGGGGCAGCAGCCCAGCATCGACCCTTCACCGCACTGCACACACATAGGGACATACGTGCACATGCAATGCATGGACGTGTGTGCAGGCACAACAATGCGATCCAAGAACATGTGCACGCACGCACGCACGCACGCACGCACGCACGCACACACACACACACACACACACACACACACACACACACACACACACACACACACACACACACACACACACACACACACACACACACACACACACACACACAGTGTTAAGGTAATACGTACAGTACAGGCGGTAAAAGGTCATTAATCACAAAGATGAGCTCAGGACAAATCAGACTCATGAGGTACTGCAGGCCTACTACCACAGACAGAGAATGACATTTAAATTGCGTGCAGTAGAATGCCAGGGTAAAAATAATTACATTAAATTGCACTAATGATGCTTAGGTCTCCTGGCGACCCCAGGAGTCACGGCGGTTTCAACGGGATCATAACAACGCAAGACATTATCAAAGCGTAAAACCTGAGAGAATAACATCTCAGCTCTTAGAACATAATTAATTCATTAATCAGAAGTGTAAAATATTTATGCAAATAATGCGAAACAATCAGAGGCTGGGCTATTTCACCTATAAATCGTACTTTGCCATTTTCAAGGGGCTCTTGAGACAAAGTTCAGAGAAAGCCAGCAATGAATACATATCATCTGCATTCTAAGATGCTCAGTGAAGCTGTAATGTCACGCACGTGTTGCTGTACCATATGCATTATGGATATGACTGAATGCAAATCAGATTCATAATGCCTTCATCTAATGAATCGCTGGCTGCATATTAAAAAATACACAGCAATCAGGGAGCAGAAGGGAGGATGCTGTGCGAAAATAATTTATGTTATCAATCAGCCATCAAGCTCTATCTTAATCAGGTAACAATAATTGATTGACAGCAATCATGCAGCATCAAAAATACCCTTTAAGAAACCTAATGGTCACTTTTAATCCAGCCCAAGCACAGGTAGAGATGTGGCCTGTCCATGATGATAATGATGATGATGATGATGATGATGATGATGAGGATGATGAGGATGAAGATGATGATGATGACGATGATGATGATGGCAGCACAACAACATCAAGACAGTGTGGCGAAAGTGAGAATTGCAGTAGCACCCTGATAAATAAATAAATAAAAACACAAAAAAGATTAGATCCCAAGACGTGAATCCTCGGCATCGGGATTTCTCTCCTCAAGTCTTAATGAGATCTAAATTGGATAAGGCATCTTGGCCGGCCCGCATAGCGTTCAGCACCGCCATGCAAAATGCAATAATGATCCTGGTGGTACGCTAGCTGTAATCACACGGCAATAATCTACCATCAGTGAGGGAGACAAGGAGGAGGCAGTAAAAACATCACCGCCCGGGAGAGAGGAAGAGCAATCACAGAGATGATTATGATAGGGAGGATGAGGAGCGCAGGAGAAATGAGAAGAGAAGTCGAGACTGGGAGAGCCAAAGGAGAGAGAGGGAAGGGAGTCACAGACGAGAGAAGGAGTGAGGAAGAAGAGGTACAAGGGTATAAGAGAGAAGATGGGAGAGGAGATGTGGGCGCGAGGAGGAGTGGGATTGCATAAGCATTGAGAGGAGGCAACGAGTCAGTCAGTCAGGGCTGCCACTCAGGATGGAGATCTCCCAGTAAAACAGCTGAAATGTGATACTGATAACATCAAAGCCCTCCTCTCTCCCTCCCCGTGCACACAGTGTACTCCTCCTGCCTCAAAGAAATTGCGCTGGATTTGATCTGTGTCTGTGCATGTGTGTGTGTGTGTGTGTGTGTGTGTGTGTGTGTGTGTGTGTGTGTGTGTGTGTGTGTGTGTGTGTGTGTGTGTGTGTGTGTGTGTGTGTGTGTGTGTGTGTGTCTGTGTGTGTGTGTGTGTGTGTGTATGTGTGTGTGTGCACTGTGTACTGTATGTGACATAGGTAAGGTCAGACTATATTTGTTTGTTTGTTTTTCCTCCAGTGGGCACAGGTATATAGGCAGGCCTGAGTCCACAGATTCTACTCACTTTCAAACCAGTGCAGTGCAGTGAGGCATTACTTGTTATGATAAAACTATATACAAGCTGACATACGGGACATAACCATCTGAGCAAAACCTGCAGTGCAAAACTCAATATGATTCCTCCCCCCCCATTCGTATACAATGTAGGAGGCTATAGGAGGTCTTGTTCATTAATGTCCCCGTAGAGTTTTGGGGGTCTGCACAATAAATCTAGGTCAACGTGCTCAGATGGTGCTTGGCAAACTGCAAAACAATAAGGAAAACACAATGCTCTATGAATCCCATGGCATTTGTTGGAAAATAATGCAGTCATTCATCCCTGTTGACATATTGTTTATCACTATGAAGGGCCTTGAGTGGTAGAGATATATTGATTATAGACAGCCCAATAGGTCCCTTGTGTTCAGGTTTGCTTTGGTGGAGGGCAATATCTCTAGTTAATGAGAAACACAGGCAACACTTAAACTGCTCTCTCTCTCTCTCTCTCTCTCTCTCTCTCTGCCTCCAATAAGCCAAGTGGTTTAGTCAGCATTCAGCAATGCATAGGTCTACGTCATTATCATAACAAGAAACAAGACTTTATGTGTTGACTGATAGCACAGCAAATCACATTCAACACATTCTGTCTATCTGTCTGTCTGTCAGTCAGTCAGTCAGTCAGTCAGTCAGTCAGTCAGTCAGTCATCAGTATGTCTATCTCTCTTTGTCTTTCTACCTGACTGTCTTGTCATTCTTTTCTGACCACATTCATGCTGTTAACAGTGGACTGACACAGGTGTGGCTGTGCTCTTTCTTGCTTTCTTGAGTCTTTCTCACTGAGTTTGCTTTCGCCCGGTCATGCACACTGACGCAAACCAACTGGAGATGATGACCGCCAGCCACTGCCTATTCATCGGCATATTATTCATGTCACATAATTCCGGTGTCCACCTCTCCGTCCTCTCCGTCTGTCAGGCAACACAGAGCCTCCGCCAAGCTTTACACGGCTTTACATGGGCCCCTGCTCCCAGCACAGAGCCGCGCTATAATAAGACAAGCAGCAGCATCAATGACCAAGTGTATGGGCTATACAGACTGGATAGCCCACATGCAGCCCTCCTAGAAAATCAATTAGTCCCCAACATCATCACTGCGCACAAAAATGTAACAGTGAGCGAAATTAAAGCATGTCCAATTAAATAGCCTAGTCATTAACGAACCCTATTAAGACGTTCACTCGGTTCTGTATGAAAATCCTTGGCAGAGTAACGCAATCCAATTGCATTCCCCATTGTCTCTCCCCTCACTCAGCCTCTCTGATCCGCACAGCGACGCCGGCAGAGCAAGGATGCGGGTAATACTCACTCAGTTCACCGCCAAAGAATTAGGGAACGACCGAGAAAACACTTTAGGACCCGACTGTCGACATGTCGTTCACGTTCAGCCGCACTCCTCTAGCGCTCTCTCTCTCTCTCTCTCTCTCTCTCTCTCTCTCTCTCTCTCTCTCTCTCTCTCTCTCCCTCCCTCTCTCTCTCCCTCTCTCTCTCTCTCTCCCCCCCTCTCTCTCTGAGGCGGATGGGGGGAGCAGGGGGACGTGATAAGACTGCAATGAGGTGGAGGAGTAAAAAAACGACAGAGAAAAACGGTTGGCTTTAGAATGCAGGTCCGCTTCTCGCGCTCCCCTCTCTCGAGCGCTCAACAGTGCAGCCCGGGGAGCTGCGGCACGGGGACGGGACCACTGAACACTGAACAGGCGCGTGATGCTCAATGGAGAACCAATGTCTCCTCATTGCAAACAACTGGGTAATTAAAAGAAAAAGAAAAATGCGTGGGAATGAACGAAGGATTAAGGTGCCCCAGTTATTCACGCTAAGGGGTGGCGCGCAACTGACTATAGTTTGTGAATTAGACATACTAGCGCTCAGGGTGGGTACTGTACCTCCTCACAAAAGGAGCCAGTTCATCCTCATTAATAAGCGGATTATTGAGGACACAGCGGAGTCGCAACAGACAATGGCCCCCATAAACTTTCCCCGCACGTTGCCCCCATATGCAGCCCCGTAAAATACCCGGACCGTTCAGCTATACCGACAATAATTTATAATCTCATTAGTTTATTCATTTCTTCTTGCCCTTAAGCACCGACAGAATCCGTGTAACCGGCGTGTGTGTGTGTGTGTGTGTGTGTGTGTGTGTGTGTGTGCGTGTGTGTTACCATGGCGACCCGTGCCAGCTGGCATCATTGCACGCGCAGCATCGTGAGCGGGGAAAACTGTGGTGACTTTTATGAGAGAAACGCCTCGGATTATGGAGAGGCCCGGATCAGTGCATTGGCCTATATGTCAAAACACCTGTCATGCCAAATGGAGGTGGTGGGCGCAACAGATGTCACGGAGACGAATCAAGTTCCCCCTCTGGCCCTCCCCGCAAAATAGTGAATTTAGTCAATACAGGATTCCTCCACAGGCCTATAACCTAGCTAATCACAGCCTGCTACTGCTGCAGTTAACATCAATATGGCCATTAAGTAGTTAGGGGCCAAAGGCCTGAGTACCTTAACAGGTAAATGTCAGGGGGTCCCTCAAGGGGCGCAGATGCAGAGGTGTTGAGGGAGGCATTCAAAAGCATCCAAACATCAGTCAGTTGGCTGCATGCAGCCGTAGGAAAAAGATTTAATAACAACATGTCTTGCACATTGCTGAGCTGAAAGTTCAATTCGCAGTTCAATTTCACATTGATTTCAGCGTGCATTAAGGCGAATCACCTTGAGGTAATGGAGAGGCGCATGTCTCTCTCTTTCTCTCTCTCTCTCTCTGCTCTCATATACACACACAACCTCTCCCTCTCTCTGTACCTGACTCTCTGTCTCCCTACAGCGATGGTGGGGGAAGCTTTCCCTAGAGATTCCTATCAGAAACAGTAACAGAGATGGTTCCAGTAATATCGGCAAGATGTAGATGATGGTTATAGATTTCAGGGCTCTCAGGTGCATTAGGCTGTATTACAGTCTCCCCACAAGGCTACTTAATGCTCATTGCAGTGGAAACAGGCTGGCAGACACAGGGCATGCACGCGTACATGATCATACAAATAATGGAGACACACACACGAACGCACGCACGCACGCAAGCACGCACACACACTTGCACGCACGCACGCACACACATGAACAGATGGACAGATTCAGACAGATGATGCACACATGCATAAATCACAGGCGGTGTTGCAGCTGATGTATTTCACCAGGATCCAACAAGACAATGCCCAGACAGAGGTGTTTGCATTTGCCCATCAGCATTTAGGGCAGTGAGATATTATTTCCACCGGTCTAATTGCTAATGCCAGGAACATGTTAGGTGTAATGTGATCTCAGGCCTGAGGTTATAGAGGCTATAGCTCAGAGTTTAGCAACACCACTATAGAAAAAACCTGCACAGAAAGACAGCCACTTCCCCTGCTCACAGCAGTGTTGGTCGGTGAACCATGGAAGCTCCCTAAATTAAGAAAACAAACAGACAGAAACTAGGAGGAGATGGTTATCAGGTGCCATCAGATACCTGTGTGCCTGTTCTCCCAGGACAGGAGCCGCTCTGAGCACATAAAGTACTTTTTTAGAGCGCATTGACGGGGCCTCTAAAGTAGGGGATCTATTTATATTGGCCTAGTGCTGCCTGAGGAGCTGTCCAGTGCTGAAATGGATGGGGATTCTTGCTGTTTCATTTCAGCCACTTCTCTTCCTCTTTCGCCTTATCCTCTTACTCCTCGTTATAACCCTCCTTCCACCCCTTTTGTCAGATTGCACTTTGATTGATTTCTTTTTTTTCCTCTATACAATACACATTGTTTCTTCCTATCCTAACTCTACTTGTTTCCAAGTGTATATTGTATGTTTAAATTGTTCCTTTTTTAACTGCTATTGCAAACAGAATTGCCCCTCTGAGACAAAAGCTGCACATGACCTGACCTGACCTTATCTTATCTGACCCTACCTTACCTCAACTTGCCATCCTTTTTAATTTCCTCCCTCCTTTCCATTGTGACAATTGACAACTCCGGCAGTTAGCAGATGCTCCTTATGCAGATTGACTAACAAAAGTGCAAGGTCAGAGATGCCAAGCACAATGAACAACAACAGGGTAAGTGGCCATGGAATTCTAATTCCACCGCTGGGTTTTGTGATGTGAGAAAAAAGACCGGCTATGATGACAGTCATTTAGGTAAGTAATTAAAGTAACATATCTTCTCACTTATAACAGCACACCTCGCATCTATATATCTTTCTTTCTCTCCTTCCTTCCTTTTAAGCTCTGTCCGTATAGACTGAGTGTCGAGAGGGACGTGCTGGCCATTGGGAAAAGCGGGACAACTCCCGAACGGCCGGTTCATTCCCGGCCGGTCCAGGCCGGCCATTAGGAAAAAAATACAAATAAAATGTCGGCCTTCATTCCATTTTGGGGGCTGGGCGGCCAACAAAGAAAATCGTCACTGTCGGGCAGAAACCTCGTATCTTCAAGTTTCAAATTTGTAAATTTTTTCGCAAAGCAAAGCCCTGCTTTATCATACAAGGCCGTTGCACAAAGGTAGTGAAAACAGCCGATCTACAAGCACACAACGCCTCGCACCGCGAGGCGTTGTGTGCTTGTAGATCGTCTGTTTTCACTAGTTTAAATCATTTTTAAAATGATAAATACAAAACAAACGGTTTTGGACATACAAGGTTTCCACCTGACAACGACGAAATATAACTCATGTAACTGGCCCACTGGCTTGTCACTTTTCATGATCTGAAATGGCAAACCAGCGCTAGATCTATCTCTCTACAGCGCGCAATGAGGGCCTCTACAACTCTTTTTCCCGGGCTGAATCAGGGGCCCAGCACGTCCCTGGTGTCCAGCACCATTTTCTTTGATTCCTTCTTTCTTACACCCTTAGGCCCGTTCGCCTGTAATTTTTTCCTTGGCTGCTCCACCTCCTCCTCCTCTATAGTCAGGCACTGAGGCAGTGGCCAGCCCAAGCTGTAGCTCTCTCCTAACCCTTGCCTAAGGTACTGCACGTGTTCTTGTTCATGAGATTGTCCTGTGGGACACACAGGCGTGCACGCACATATGGACATACACACATACACATGTGTACTGCATGTCCTCGCGCACACTTACATAATTTGAATGGCCATAGTCACACATATGGTTCACGCACGTGCACATTCGCACACACAAAGAGCCAGGGGTCACAAGACACACGCTGTCGACAGACTGTGGCGGTGTTCCTCAACACATGGTTTTGCAACTCTGTTGGGCCTACAGTCTCTCATTACTCACTGCTCCGAGGCAATCAGCGAGGCAAGGGCACACTGTACCCAGAAGAAAGGGAAGGAGGAGGGAAGGAAGAAAGGGAGCAGAAAGAAAGAAGACAACGACCCGTGGGAATTAGTGGAGTGTGAGGGCTATGGCTGAGATGTAAACGGGAGAGGAGAGAGGGGAAAGGATAGAGGGAGACGATCACATAGATAAGGGAATAGATGGAACAGGAGAGAGGATACAGGAAGGAGGGGCGGCGGTGATAGCTAGAAGCGCAGGTGGTTCTGTCATTAGCTCCAGATTAAAGGAGAGGGCAACTCCAGAGGACTCACCTCTGATTCACACACTGGTACTGCAGGCAAGGACAGGCCTCCGGGGAGACAAGAACACACACACCCATGCACACAAGCACGCCAGGCACACTTGCACACTCGCACACACAGACTCACAGACACACGTGCAAATGTGCACACGCATACACACCCACATCCGTGTGCATATGCACATACGGGTCCACATGCTGAAGACAGTGATCCACAAGAACACCCACAGGCTCACACGCTTCTGAAGACAGTCTCATACACACACTTACACACAACACCCACTCCCCATGGCAACACACAGCTACACACAAATACACACTCCCCATGATGCACAAGTGACTCACAAGGATATGCAGACTCCCACACAGATACCACATTAATGCATGCATACACACACACACACACACACACGCACGCACGCACGCACGCACGCACACGCACACAAACACTGACACACACACACACACACACACAGACACACACAGACACGCAGACACACTCCCGCATTACAGATGCACGCTACACACCTACACGCACATCATTGAGTTAATTAATGAAACCTCCTGTTTTAATTAGGATTTAAAATCAGTTGCTATGGGAACCTTGCCCCAGCTGAATGTTAAGGTAAAGGCAGAATTCTGCAGCTCCTGCTGCCTCCAATGACTCCACGGGAGGCTGTCCAGGAGGGAGACATTAATACCAACAATGATTCAGCTGACTGATTCTACATTGCATTTTCACACAGACACATTTTTTCTTGAGAAGCCCGAGGTGCCTGATCTGAACTTCAATCTGGACTCGGTTATAGAGGGGGCACATGAGTAGAAAAAAAGTAAAACCATTCATTACTACTGGCACCTGCACAGCAACTGTGTGGCGGTACAATATGTTTCTATGAAAGAACAGGGATGTTGACATTATGGAGAGGAAAGGTTAAGGATATTTAAAAGGCCTGTCCGTCCCATAGGATTTTTGTCAAGACCTCATTTTTTTTCATTCAGGTTGTTTTAAGGGTTGTGTTTTTGAGAGAGTAACCCCTAACCTGTGGTTAGCTTTTCTATAGTGCAAGTTAAATGGGTGAAGAAGGCATTACTTTCAATCAATCACACACAAGCCCTGATAAAGATAGTGTACTGTGATTTTTCTCCCCAATTTTGTCATTACTGTATGTCAATTAATTCCTCCCTACACATATCTCTGCATTGTCACTCTGGCTCACCTGCCAGTGAGGACCCCCCACCAGGAGGACATGGAGACCTCCACCCTACTCCTGCCGCACTGACAGGTGCCGTCCCAGCATGTATGTGTAGTGACAAATGTCACCCACCCCGCTCAGCTTCCCTCCCCCGAACACAGGTCAATTGTGTTCATATAGGCGGGTGACAAAGCCGGATGCACTGTGGTGAAAGGTTAGGAAGGTTAATACACACCTGCACAAGGTGGGTTGCCAATTTTAGCCAATAAGGAGAGAGTACCCATTTATCAGCTTCAATTATATAGTGTTCCAATTGTGTCTGCTCATTCATTTGTGTCATCAATTCCATTTCACTTGGTTATCCTGTATTCTGTATGAATTCTTTCTCCTGACTGGATAAAATTGGTAACCCAACCTGAAAATGCATTTTCTGTACTAAAGAGCTGGAGAGAAAGGGGACCCCTGTTACTGAACACACACAGAATATCGAGATATTTAACACTTATTTTAACAAAAGGAAATCACTTACCGTACTTAAATACTTAAATATTATGGAATAACTTCCAACAGCTTGCATGCCGTTTGAGAGGATTTGGTTGACAGCTTAAGACGTTTCTGAGTATGACTTACATTAGGAAATGTACATTTTTAGGAGGCTATAGTGACAATTTATCTTAAACAAAAAGGTCTTAAATGGCAAACCTTAACAGCTTGATTAGTGATCAATAGGGCACACCTTTAAATCCCTTTCTTTAAAGGAATGTTCCATTGCTTTTTCAGTTAAATCTGATAGCCACAGTGTGAGGGGGAACCCTAGCATCAATATGTGTAACTATACTGCCAATATTAACTAGACTCTGCACAATACACCTTTTTTTCTTAAGCAGCCTGTATTCTTTGCATCAAAAGCAGCAATGCCAAGGCTTTGTCCACATTTTAACTGACAAACCAAAACACCCAGCACTGCCGTCTCTTATAAGAACTGGATGGCATCGATCTATAGACCTTAAGTCTTGTACCACATTTCATTCAGTCGTCCCCATGTGCCTTAAGGTCAGCAGAGGTGAAAGATATAGACAGAATGAAAGCAAAGGAAGATGCCAAGTCTGGTAACTGGGATACAGCGGTGCAGGAATGTCTGTGTGACAGCCTCTACACACTGGGTTGTTATGGTTGCAGAGCAGACGGTGTTTATCACCTCTTGCTGCCGACAGAGGCCCGGGGGCAAATCTGATTGGCCTCAGAGCAAGAGAGAGAGTTAGTAAGTGAGGGGGAGGAGTGAGGAGACATTGGCACTGGCATACAGGAGGGGTGATGGGATGCCAGCACGCTGCACGCTGCAGCCTGCGGAGAGGAGCTGGGAAGAAGGGTCAAATTGGACAAATGTCAATGGCTTGTATTTCTAAGCATCTGCACTGATGTTAAAAGCATGATGTAAATTCTTAAGACTTTGTCTTTTAAACTTCTGCCTCCCATTGGATTTTTTCCAGTGCTTATACTAAGGTGACATTCTTTATTTATTTTTGTCTGCTGACCTTTAACACAGCTAGGAACATGTAAATATGTAGCCTTTGAAATAAAGATGCTACGTTAGTCTGAATACAGCCCCGAGTTAGAGAACCATCCTCTGGGTCTAACTCAATGTAGGTAAGTTTGGACTCTGCCCAGCCAGGCACAGTGCTTCATAGCCTACGCCTGCCCCCTAGCGGCTCCAAACGATGTCAGCGACGTTGATGTAATAACTCAATGGAGCATGTTTGTAAAATAGATAATTAATATAATAGATAAAAAACACGACATTGGAAATTCCCAAGTAAAGTACAAATAACTCAAAAGTGTACTTATACAGTGCTTAAGTAAATGTACTTATTTACTTACCACCACTGCTTGCTGCCTGTTGTGGGCTGAAGTGGTTAATGTATGGGCTATTTTGTGTTAATAATGAAAATCTACAAAGTAGGGCCTAAAGTTTTAGTGGAGTAAAAGTAGGCCTAGGCTACATTTTGCCTCTGAGATGTAGTAGAGAAGTTGTGGAGTAGTATTGGAAATAGGTAAAACTCAAGTAAATACAAACAACTAAAAATTGCACTTTTAATAAGTAGGCCTAGATGTACTTAGTTACTTTACACCACTGCTAATTGCTGCCTGTCGGGTCTTTTAAACATGTTAAATAAATAACCAGGCAGTACCACAGTTCAGCTCACACATGTGGACCTATGGATGTGGACGAACATAAACCACGCCCTGTAGGTGTTCCTTTCGCCGCTTTGACCAATCGCAACCTGCTATGTTGAACCGTTGCCGTTTCTCATCCAATCACAGTTCTCCTTCTTGGCATATGGTCATCCTACCCCCAAGTCAAGGCCCCTCCAGTGACAACTATCAAGAAGAAGGAAGGTATGGATGCGTTGTGGCCGCTGTACCCCGGCATTGACTAACTATAGAATTGAAAAACTATTAAAATTCTCTAGCTGTGGCCTTGAAATAAACGCCAAAGCGAAATAGATACAGACCGTCATTAGCATTAATGATATCGCGTGTTGACAGTGGATTTGCCGTTAGCAGCGCCTAGCATCCCTTTATGCTATTATAGTAGCGGTGCTCTAGCAAAGATGTACATTTATTTGGTACTGTATCCAAAGCATAGGTTGTCAATACTGATGCTTCGTCGTCTGTATTGTGGTGCTGTGTGTGTCCATGTGTCGTCCCATGGAGATAAAAGATAACCCCCAGTGCAGGTCTGGTTGGGGTACATTTTAGCTGACACAGAGCTGAATAGGGCGAAACCACCAGACAGCCCTCTGTATGAATAGACGCATTGTCATCCTAGACGTGTCTGTCATTGTGGTCTGTTGGTCAGTGACCGTTATGACAATTCATGGTCTAAATAAATGTTTTATACAGCTTTGTAGTAGGGAAAGGAATATGTTCTCTCTGGTCACAAGTCTGTTTACAAGGCACTGGTGTAAAGTAACTAAGTGCATTTACTTGAGTACTGTAATTTTAAGGTAATTTTACTTTACTAAGAGTATTTCCAATTACCAATACTTTTACTTCACTACATCTCAGATCCAAATATTGTACTTTTACTCCACTACATTTATTTGAGAACTTTAGTTACTAGTTACTTGCAGATATAAATTATAACTATAAACATACATTAACTACTTTAGCCCCATTTTATACCCAGGCTATTTTTTATACTTTAAGTACATTTTGATGCCAACAACACTTTCATATTTCTACTCAAGTACATTTTGAACTCCGGACTTTAACTTGTGACAGAGTATTTCTATAATGCAGTTTTGATACTTTTACTTAAAGGGGTACTGTCACCTAAAGGGGTACTACTGTCACCTTAAGAAGTCATCTTAAAATATGAGTTAATATTTTTATGATGTCATTGTGGGAATGCGCAATTATAAGCCAATCAAATTAATTGTCTGTACTTAGACTACTTACTGTACTGGTCAGCTGTTGTTGGGGGGCGAGGGGCAGATTACACTGTGACATGAGTTTCAGACTATTTCAGACCGTTTTCAGAGAGACCATGTGACCTACTGTATCATACTATTATAATTTCGGGGCGTGAGCGGGCCTTTAAGTCAAACAAATGTGAGTACTTTTTCCACCACTGGTCTGTTTACAGGTTAGGTGTCAACGTCATCACTCATCACCATAGCTGTGTTGTTTAGGGCGACGCGGTGTGTCGCGGCTCTGGGCCGTATATTACCGGTGACAGCTGGCTGTCCTGTTGTTTATGGTCGCGCGTTGCTGTCGCCCCGCAGTCACAGTGCCCGGTCTCTGCTGAGGATGCAGAGAAACTCTCTAGCGTCTGGTTCCGCCGCGGCCTCGGTGCAAGTGAGTGCCTCAGACGACCCGGAGCCCATGGCCTTGGAGGAGGAGGCCCAGGAAGCAGCAGCAGCAGCAGGAGAGGACAACGCCGGGGACCGCAGCATCGTCAAGTCACCCAGCGACCCCAAACAATACAGGTAAAGTCACCCAGTGACCCCAAACAATACAGGTAGAGCACCATAACCACTGCTTAAACCCTATGTCAGGGGTCTTCAATGTTTTCAGGCCAAGGACCCCTTAGTTGAGAGAGAGATGAAGCAGGGACCCCCACAAACTGTTCATAGATTCCATATTGTTTCATCGTTTGACTGTGTATTTTGGATTTGTGTCAATTTGTGTTTTCAGATATTTAACCACTTGAGCCATCATTATCTAATAAACTTGATCTTTTACTCTGTACTTGTTCTGCTCTTTTCCCCCTCTACACCAAACCTCTTTGCCGAAAATAGCCAATCTATATACAAGGTTTCTGCCCGATTGTGACGATATGCTTAGTTCAAATCCATGAATGGCAACGATATCCGTGTTGGGAATTCTACACTTAATCAAAAATAGACAATCTTACAAGCTCACAGTGCATTATGTGCTTGTAAACGAGCTGGTAGATCTGTTATTTTTGGCAAATGTTTCCCCCAGAATAGGGATGCATTGGTGCTAAAAATATACATATTCATTACAGTGTTAGGCAGGGGAACTCGACCATCCATACTTGCCCGAAAAAAATAATTCTCATGATCATTTTTATAACAGGTTGAGGACACTATTGTGAAATTGTTAGAATGGCAGTTGCATCATCTGAAAGCACACACTGTTGCATCACTGGCGAGGCTTCCTCCAGGGTTTGTCTAATACATGTGCATAATTAGAAACAGAGCTACCCAGACTGCAAGGGGGTCATATGCCATGTGCATCACTTTTGTTTGCCCTAGTTTCTTAAGTTACAGAACGGCAGCTAAAATAAAAATACAATTATTTAACTTATATTTTGTAACTTTCCAGGTACATTGAACTGGAGAACGGGCTGAGAGCTCTCCTCATCTCCGACTACAGTGGTCCAGCGGTGGAAGATGATGATTCAGAAGGAGAGGAGGATGGCGAGGAAGAGGAGGATGGCGACTCCGGGGAGGGAACAGAGGACGAGTCAGAGGAAGAGGACAATGAGAAGGATAGCGACTTTGAGGACGACGACGAGAACGAGGGGAAAAGGAAGAAAGGGAATTGTGAAAAACAGGTACCTCTGATAAAACCTCAATTTGTAGGTCGGAGGTCCATCGATTTATACCACTGAACGGAAGCCAGGTTCTGGTCTCTATGTCTTAGGACGTGTCCTGTATTGGGAATGTTGGCAATGAGACCAGATTGGTCTTTTCTTTTTTTTAACTCAATCATGTGTGACGAGCTCTTCTCGAAATGTATGCCTGTGCTTAAGGGTCTTTATGTATATTTTATACAGTATACAAAATTATTGATCTGACATTTTAACCATCCTTAACCAAGTATAGCGTGAAGTGTTTGTTTAAGTGGTTAACTAAAACAAATGGCTTCACATCCTCTCTGTCTGTCCATCAGTCTGCAGCAGCATTATGTGTAGGAGTGGGCAGCTTCAGTGACCCCAATGACCTCCCGGGCCTTGCCCACTTCCTTGAACACAGTGAGTAGTAAACTTAACCAGTGATATGTGAATATTAAAGAAGCACCTCACTTCACCTGCATGTTCTCCCATGTCCCCTAGGGTAGGTACTCTGTACCTTCACAAATAAATTCAGTTATCCTGGTCCCTATACTCCCCCCCCCCCCCCCCCCCCCCCACCCCACCCCTGGTCAGCCTGGGCGCCTGATGGAGGGGAAAGGAACTGGTGGGAATAATGTGTTCCTTCCACGTGTTACGTCCCACTGGGGAAACTACCCCCTGTCAGGTTTAAAAAAGAAGATCTCGTGCATTGAAGGAATCATGAGTGCAGTTCGTTGCTCTCCCCAGGTTGGCAGAGGGAGAGTAGCACCCAGGATTACACTTAGCAATTGGCACTGGGTGGAAAAAAAGAGAATAAAAGTGGGTGAAAAAAAATAAGCACTTCACCCATTTTCAACCTGATCTTCATATCATTGGTCCTCCTTACTAATGTTCATTATAAGATGGCACCGTTTTATCTACTCAGTCTGTGTCTCTGCGAGATGGGCTGTGGACAGTTCTGAAACCTGCCTACGAATGACATTGACAGAGATTCCAAGCTGATGGAAACTACAGCTTTTCTCTTCCTGAAATAGAAGTCATTGTACTTGCAATAATACAACAACAAAAAGGCTGTGATGTTGTTGATGACACTGGTAGAAAGGTTTATGAACTGTCCAGTCATCGCTCTCTCCAATTCTACCTCTCTTCTTTTACTTTGCTCTCCCAGTGGTGTTCATGGGTAGTGAGAAGTACCCATCAGAGAATGGATTCGATGCCTTCCTGAAGAAGCATGGTGGGAGTGACAACGCCTCCACAGACTGTGAGAGGACTATCTTCCAGTTTGACATACAGAGAAAGCACTTCAGAGAGTCTCTGGACAGGTAAGGAAGGAATAGAGAGCCCTTTTAAAAGTCATAACAAACAGGGTGTACGGTTATACATATAAACTCAGCGGGAAGTTGGCGGAGGAGGGCAAAACACATTTGGTGGGGTATGCATTCACCAACCTTGCCCATTTTCCCGTTGTCAGTAAACCCTAGCGAAGCATTTGTGACAATACACTAGAGATTTTTACAGGTCCACCCGAACCAGAAATACCCGACCATACCCAAGACCAGTAATTTCAATTAGGGTTCTGGTCCATCATTAAAAAAAATCTGAACCAATCGTTTGGGTCTGTCGTTTAAAAAATGTCAGAACCAATCGGATCTCAAAACTAATCATTAGGGTTCGGGACTGTCATTCTCGAGCCGTAAAGATCTCATCAGACTTGATACCAATCACAGGGTGTAGCAGTCGCATCAAAAATTGCCTGTGAAAAACTATGTCAGATATAGGAACAGAGTGAGACATAGTCATATACAGACTGCATAGACTGTCTTTAGCGTCTTCCTCCCGAAGCTCTCTGTGTCCGAGTATCCGATTGTGTATTTGTCCCCATCTAACCTGTTGTTTTGTCTGTCTGGTGTGCTGTACCCCCTACGCAGATGGGCTCAGTTCTTCATCTGCCCCCTGATGATCCGAGACGCCATCGATAGGGAAGTGGAGGCTGTGGACAGCGGTGAGGCTAATCTGGGGTTGTGGAGGGGGGTTAAATACTGTCTGTGCCCCTGGAAAAAAGACGATATGTCTCTGTGGATTTAACCAATGAAAAGTATTGACAAGAGCTTGTGACTAAATAACAGCTACATTGGATCCATCAATTGTGGGCATATTAGGTTTCCCCCTGACAGACAATATGCTACGTACTTGCGTTGGGTTTGAGTTTGACTCTTTGTGGTAGCATGTCATTCCTTCTCTGTCTTTTCTCTTTAATGTATTTCTCTGCTTTCAAATGAAGCAGAAATTGCATTTATATAAATGTTTTTGCACATTGCTACGTTTTTTTCGGCCGAATATTGGAGCGTATCTTGAAGTATGTAAAAGAAAAAATCAACCTCACATTATGTCAATCACGTTTGCACACTGCCTCCCATTATTTCTTCCGTATTCTTTTTTTCGGACCAGGGTTGATTCCGTTTTCCACAGTTAACTTGTTGCTACTGGGTCTTTCTCTCCCTCAGCTATAGGTCCTTTTTCGGATTTCGAAAACGCAACAAAAAAACGCAGCAATGTGCAAGGACCTTTAATAATAAATAAAAAACACCTAGCTTGTCTACACTCCCATCTCCAGCTACATTATCTCACTTTACACTCTCCCCACTCTTTCTTCCCCCCACTCCTCTCTTTCAGAGTACCAGCTGGCTAAGCCATCAGACTCCCACAGGAAGGAGATGCTGTTTGGCAGTCTGGCCAAACCTGGACACCCTATGGGTAAATTCTGCTGGGGTGAGTGAGTAAACATTTCCACCAGGACAAGTAATAGACTCTGAGTCTTCCCAGCGTGTAGCTTGGAGTATGTTCAGCAGGTACAAATGGGACTGCTGAGACTAAAACCAAGCTGCTCTCTTGCTGGTTTCTCTCCAGCTGTTAACAGTCCTTTTTTGTGTGATCGCCCTCTTTAACTCTCTCTTTAACATCATCAGGAAATGCCCAGACGCTGAAGCAAGAGCCAAAGAAGAAGAACATCAATGTGTACAAGCGTCTCCGTGCCTTCTGGAAGAGACACTACTCTGCCCATTATATGACGCTAGCTGTGCAGTCCAAAGGTCAGAGCAATCTATCCCAGATCCATTTATCGTACAGTCCAAGCACTAATTGTTTAAGTACTGTAACACTGTAACAGTCTCAGTGTTGACATGTAAACTAACTATCTATTTGGTCACATATTGTACACTGTCAGAGTTCCAAATGGATAAATGAACACCATTAATACCATGTAGATTATTAATGCTCAACCAACAATTAACCTGATTTTAATCAACCCCTGTAGTAGGGATGGGACTATACGCGATATTATCGTTTATCGTGATTAAAAACACTCACGATAATCGTATCGTGGAGATTTCATTTATCGTGATATCGTCCTCCGTCATAGCCTGACTGCAAGCGTCAGGTTAATCACACACTTCGTTTTGGGAAGAGAGTCTGAGATTTCGGGCAGACATTCCACTTCTGGGGGGGCGGACAGGGGGTGGTTTAAAAAAATGTTAAGTTGACTTGCTCTTAATTGCTCCCTCTGAACTTCAAAGGGCTTGTGAGCTGCTGTAATTGATTGAGCCATACAAGTGTCAATAGCTCGTTAGTCACTGAAAGCATCAAAGACTACAATCTGTTTGATGTCTGTAATAAGAGTGGAGGGGGGAATGTGTTTGAATACACACAGACTCGCCTGATTGGATGAATGGTTTTGAACCAGGCCACCACCCACCACATGCCCCAAGCCTACAGCCCTGATTGGCTCGCCCTCTCTGAGGGCTGGTGGAAAAAGCTTATTTAATGTGAAGGGCCAGACTACACAACACCACCACTACCAACAGGGGGTGGTGTTGTGCAGTCTGGTTTATTAACCAGGCTACCTCCGTCATGCACTGGGATCAATACACCTTTTATTTGCAGAGGCTGCATCTGTTGCCTCTTAAACCCTCTATAATCGGTAAAAGGTACTTATAATATATGTACTTGATACAGTCTTTTTTCACTCTCTATCAAATGTCTTTGCCAAAAAATAGCTGATCTACAAGCTCACAACGCGGAGCTTGTAGATCTGCTATTTTTTGGCAAAAGTTCCGCCGCAGGGTAATGGATTTTGATTATCGTGATAATATCGTAAATCGTGATATGAGATTTTCATATAGTTCCATCCCTACCCTGTAGTAATCCCTGACAAATCATGAAGATTAGTATCTCATGGAAGTGCAAACAGAAAAATTGGCTCCACATGGAGCACTCATGTAAGGAAATTGCAGATATGGTCTGACTCCTCACCAATGAACGACAGCCATTGTATTGCTCACACACACACACACACACACACACACACACACACACACACACACACACACACACACACACACACACTGTCCATTTTAATGCACCACCATTTTCATGAGCCATTTATTACCATGCATGCAAGGGTAACATTTGTTTGTAATTAGGGATTGGTTTTTCATTGGGGAGACCATATGCTGTGTGAAGCTGCTCGGTGATGAAAGAACATCGGTGGAAATTGATTATGTTGAAATCCATCTCTTGTCTGCATGGGGCATTGTACCACTAGTGTAATGAGTACAAATGGGTTTTTAATTTCCCTGAAATAGGCTGACCGCCCGGGGCAAACTGTAGACACAACTCTAGATTGTCCCTCCTTAAACTATCCTCAGAAATATCCTTCATAGTGCGAAGCAACATACTGCACACAACAGACATCTAATGATTTTGCCTTCCATTGAATGTGTGAATTCCCAATTACTGTATCGCCTTACGTATCTTCTTAACCTCTGCTACCGTTTACTGTAGATAAACTGGACACTCTGGAGGAATGGGTGCGAGAGATCTTCAGCAATGTGCCCAACAAGTGAGTTCTACCTCACAGTGTTCCGTAGTCAATGTTCTGAGTTGGTCTGATGTGATGTGGATTGAATTTGAATGTGCCTCTCTCTCTCAAATAATTCCTCTTGTCATTTATGCATTGTCACACAACTCTCTTTTTGACACTTCCTTAGGGCATAAATGGTTTCTCTACAACAGGGGTTCCCAAACCTTTTTGGCTCAGGGCAACCCTATACATATTATTTTCATCTGAGGCACCCCTACATTATATTCATAATTTTCACTCCCATCATATTATATTTATGGCATATTTTTGTTATTATGTAGCGAGGAAAACGTTGAGATAATAGCCATTTTGGTTAGAACTGTCTGAAAATAACTTTGAACTTCAGGTTTAAAATGATACTAAATATTTTTGTCAAAAAAGTGTCAAAATAAATTCTAAATATTATCAAATTATCCTTGCGGCACCCCAGGGTGCCCCGTCACCCACTTTGAAAACCCCTGCTCTACAAAAATGTAGATGCATGAAACATTTAAATATGT
>NC_137827.1:31577370-31655870 GCF_963921795.1 Nannobrachium achirus | reverse complement strand
AACGGTGTACACAGTATTGTGTATCATTATTTTATGCTTTAACTATTGAAAAATAGCAGATATACAAGCTCACAGCGCGGCACCGATTGCCGCGCTTGTAGATCTGCTATTTTTGAGAAATCGTGAAAATTTGAATTTTGACCCGATGATGAAGTGTCTTTTAAATCCTTCTAAGACTTTTGAAAAACCTATGTTTCTATGTCAGCAATCTGGCTAGCCATCGTCAAAGAAAAGATCCTTTTCACTTAAATGGAGCTCAGTCAGCCTGTTCTTGAGAGACTACTATGTCAGTGGTTCTCAAACCTTTTCATGTGAAGGACCCCCAAAATGATATTTATTTGGCCATGGACCCCCATCTCAAAATATTTGTTCCAGGGACCACCCAGCAGAAGCAAGATTTGAGTTACAAACGTTCGCTTTGAAATACATATAGTCAAAGATTTGCACACATTTTCACGACTTTTTCAAAATTAGCAGATCTACAAGCTTGAGCTTGTATATCTGCTATTTTTCACTGGTTAAAGCATTAAATAATTCTAAATGGATTAAACGGTATAAAATGATATATTTTGCTCTTTAAATAATACATTTTTCTCTTTAAATTACTGTTCCGGAAATTACATGAAATCGTTCACTCTCTCCCCAGAGTGAAGCCTCTCCATTATATCTCGTGGCTGATTGGTCACGAGGGCACAGGCAGCATCCTCTCAACGCTCAGGAAGAAGTGAGTGTCCTCAACTCTATCCACTCGTTTTTTATTACCCAAGGGCTCTCCAAAATACATTCAAAAGGACTCCCATCTCTCTCTGGTTATGCGCAAAGCTTTGATAAGCCCAGAGGATCCCATTCTCAAACCACATGTTATTCCCCTGCAAGTCCACTTGACAACGTGATGTGTGTGTTCACGTCTCTCCATGTGGGTTTACAAGGGGCATCTCCAGCAGCGCCAGGAAGTGAAGTGGTGAAGTCATTCAGTGGACCCTCTCTATCTCTCTCTCTCTCTCTCTCTCTCTCTCTCTCTCTCTCCTCTCTCTCTTCTCTCTCTCTCTCTCTCTCTCTCTCTCTCTCTGTCAGCCTACGGCAGTGGTTCTCAAATGTTTTCATGTCAAGGACCCCCAAATTGATATGTATTTGGCCGCGGACCCCCATCTGAAAGGGGCCCCACTATGCTTTTCAAAATATATATTTTATATACATTTTGCTCCATAATACGGTTTTATACAGGTTTTAGCCTAAACAACCACTCGGATATTTAAATGTCATGTTCTGTCTGTCTCTAATTCCAAGCCATTTCACATGCAATACCAAAATGTGTCTGCCTTTGTTGGCAATGGGGCACTCACTGTCTTTGGGCTAAAATTGGAACGATACAGAGAAGATTAGCATGGTACGACGATGAGAACCATGTCGAGTCAATCCATTCTAGCCAATTTTAGTACCACTGTACCTCATGGTTCCACCTCATATATAGTCTCAATAGAATATAGCCCCCTTCTCTAGGGGGCCCAATAGGAAATGAGCCCCTTTGTGACATAAACAAGGGCCCGATTTCAAAAGAGTACCGTTCAGACACGCCCATTCAGAAAATCACTGAAATGAAAGGCAAGGCTTAGAGTTAATGAATGGGTTTTTTGGGAGGCTGGGAAGACCAAAAAACAAGAAAAAAATGTGAATTGTTGAAAATGTTTGGTGCCAGGGACCCCCAGAAGAGAAGATATTAAAAATGTAAAAACCTTTCACTTCTTTCTTTTTTTAAACGGCAGATGTACAAGCTCGCGCTGTGAGATTGTAGATCTGCTATTTTTGAATAGTGTAAAAAGGGGTAGTGTAATAAAGGGGGTTAACATGATTCTGATGCTGTATTAACAAATTTTTGCCCCACTTTGAGAACCACTGGCCTAACGGTACCCATGGCCCATCGGATAGACCCTAATAGCCACTTCTCTGCCGCATGTCAGCAGCACTGTAACCTAGCAACACCCGCTCGCTTCGGAGACTTGATAGAGTGTTCTCTGGCTTACCGTGTGCCGTTTTTGGATGGTGCATTGTGAACGACAACGCAGTGAAATTTGAGCGCACACTGTCTCAGGAATACTCTTCTACCAAACTGCAGAAGCGGTTGAGTGGCCACTTTTCACGAGGACACGAGTACAAAACAAGTGGTCACATTTCAATGGATGAGTGTCTGCATTGAAAGCGGACCATTATTATTATTTTCTTTAACCCGTCTGTGTGTGTGTGTGTGTAGATGCTGGGCTCTCGCTCTGTTTGGAGGCAACAGTGAGACTGGCTTCGACCAGAACACCACCTACTCTATCTTCTCCATCTCCATCACCCTCACTGACGAGGCTTTCAGAACTTCTACCAGGTAGAGGAAACATGAACCCCTCCATTTACTTTACTAAATTGTGTAGCTGCCTGTTGCACCTTTTTTCCTCAATGTAATTCATTGCGACAAGTTACTATGAAAAGCTCCACCGGCTGTCAAGTCACGTCACACTTTTGCCCTACTCTTATCTCCGGCACCGTTGCCCCTACCCATGCCACACTTTGCACACACACTCCAGCCCTGATTTCTCACTTTGCCCTCTTCTAGTGCCACCATGAGGCCGATTTTACAAAACACATTTTTGGACAATGCTCCTACAGATTTTGCCCAAAAATCACACAAAGCGGTACACAGTATCTCTAAAATCATGTCATCAATGTTCCCCACTTTGAGAACCACTGATCTACATAATTGAGTACCTGCTGATCACGTCAACTGTGTGCTAGGGATGGGACGATATGAAAACTTCATGTCACGATTATTGTGACCAAAGAAATTGCGATTTACGATATTATCACAATAGTCAAATAATCCAAATAACCCCAACATCCATTATCCTGGGGCGAACATTTGCCAAAAAATAGCAGATGTACAAGCTCACAGCGACGCGTTGTGAGCTTGAGATCGGCTATTTTTTGGCAAAGAGATTTGGTAGAGAGTGAAAAAAGACGAGTAGACGTTATTTCCAGGTCTGTTTTACCATAGAGGGTTTTAATGGTACCGGATATGCAGGAATTGATCCCAGTGCATGGCGGAGGATAATTTCACAATGAATTTAAATCTCCACGATAACAATTATTGTGAGTGTTTTTATATCACGTAAAACAATATTGAACAGTAATTACACCTACTGAGCGCATTTGTCTCCCCCTACAGGTGGCCCACTTTGTGTTCCAGTACCTGAGGATGCTGCAGACACAGGGCCCACAGCAGAGGTACCCATGACGCACACACAGGGGCGTCACAGCGGGGGGGAAAGTGGGACTGAGTTACTAGGGCCCAAGGTGGAGGGGACCTTAATTATTTTATACTTTAGCTATTGAAAAATAAGGGAAACATGTTCACACAAAAATACACGACCGGAGGCAGATGTAATTACAATGTCAAAAGCTTTCCTACTTTATTAAGACATCTGCCTTTCTATATCTAGAATATACGAGGAGATACAGAAGATTGAAGCCAATGAGTTCCACTATCAGGAGCAGGTAAGCTTCCCTCCAAGTGTTACTTGATCTATCTGTCAGAAACCAGAGTCTGTGGTAATAATTATGTTGATTAATGTGTGCGTGCGTGCGTGTCCTCCCTGTCAGACTGACCCTATAGAATATGTGGAGGACATCTGTGAGAACATGCAGCTGTTCCCTAAAGAAGACTTCCTGACAGGCGATCAGTTGATGTTCGAGTTCAAACCAGAGGTCAGTAGGACAGCGCTGCTTAACACATGGTTAGATTACAGCCAGGACTATAGAAATCAAAATATGAATCAGGATTTACAGCATACTGTATACTTCTTTTCAACCACCTACTGTACACTCTACTTGAGCAAAGTATATTGACATGAAAACTAAGCATAATCACATGTTAATCCTAAGATTTTTGATGACATGCACAAAGGTTACTGTGCCTCTTTGACTCTTACTCGGGCTGGGGAAAATGTAATACATTTGTGAAATTATGAAAAATGTTTCTGCAGGACAATGTTCTAATGACGTGTGTATGTGCGTGTGCGCGTGTGTGTGCGCAGGTGATCAGTGCGGCTCTTTCACTTCTCACTCCAGAGAAAGCCAATCTGATGTTGCTGTCACCAGAACACGAGGGCCAATGTCCCCTCAGAGAGAAATGGTTTGGCACAAACTACAGTGTGGAGGGTGAGTTCTTGAAATAATGTGTTTATGTCTCAGGGTCGACTCTACAGGGTGTTGGGGTGTGTTATAAAGTACTGTTGGTAAAACTGAAATGTGTGTGTGTGTATTTAAGATTGATTATGGTGTGTGTTTGAGGCAGTAGGTGAAATTATGTCTGTCTCAGGGTGTTTTGGACTGTGTTTTAGAGTAGGTCAAACTGTGAAATGAGCGTGTGTGTGTGTGTATTTAAGAGTGTGTGTGTGTGTGTGTGTGTGTGTGTGTGTGTGTGTGTGTGTGTGTGTGTGTGTGTGTGTGTGTGTGTGTGTGTGTGTGTGTGTGTGTGTGTGTGTGTGTGTGTGTGTGTGTGTGTGTGTGTGTGTGTGTGTGTGTGTGTGTGTGTGTGTGTGGCGGTAGGTGAAATGATGTCTGAGGGTGGAGAGGGTGTTGGAGTGCATGTGTTGAGAGAGGGTGTTGGAGTGCATGTGTTGACACTGTGCGACAAGTTGGTTCTAAGTGCTTGTGGGCAGACTTGGTGCTTTCAGAGATTCTGTTTATCGTGGACATGCAGAGCAGGTGTGCTTTCCCTGATTGCCTTCTTGGCGGCGGCTGCTCAGAAGCAGTAAATGTATACTTTGTAAAGAAAACCCAGCAGATAGGTAGAAATAGCAGCAAATAGAAATTCAAGACTTTTAGCTCAGGTTCACATTTTTCATTGTGCATCTTCAGGCAGCCAGAATCATTGCGTGGCTGCAAGATTTTGTGATTTTCTGTGTGAGTGTGCAGTCTCGGTGTGTGCGTGTGCGTGTGGAGAACTCTGTAAGGGAAACCAATTGTATCGCTGCTGAGGGCCTTGTTCAATGACGTATTGCTTCCCGAGAGCAACTGAAGAAGTTCAATAAATCTGTATTCCAAAGGTGTTGTGATAAACTGTGTGTGTGTGGGGGGGGGGGGGGGGTGCTGTTGACAGCACTGTCCCCTGTGTAGATAGTATTTCGCTCTTTATACACTGATAGCTTTTATCCTATAACCCAGACAACCATCAGAAGTGTGTGTGTGGAGGGGGGGACCACTTTACAGCATTCCTCCCTTAGTGTCTTATCTAATGCCTCTCTGTCATACATGATAATTCTAGGGCCGCCATAGCAATGTTTTGTAGCATAATGTAATATGCAGCCCTCATTAATGGTTTACTTGTGATATATTGGTGTTCAAAAATCAAAACATTTAAATAAATTACTGTTTGACGCAATCTTATCCAGATAACATATTGTCAATCTACAGAGCAAGTGTTCAAGTAAGCAGAGTGAAGAAAGCAAGTATGTGCTACAAAATAACAGGGATTGCAAGTAAAAGTAAGCAAGCAAACCCAGGCCACAGTCAATTGAAATAAGATTACAAGCATCTCTCTTAAGTAGTCAATAAGAAGGGAGTTCAGGGTACACAGCGTATTACGGAGTATTAATTTACCTGAGTGTAAAAATGTACCTGTAACGGTCCGTCTTTATTAACACTAATTTATCCACTTCAACCTGGTGTCCTTTTTTTTTGTGAACTAGAAAAAAGGCAGATCGTAACAAGCTCACAACACTCTTATGATGCGACACATTGTGATCTATTGGCTATTTTCTCCATGCGACACAATTGTACCGCAGACCATAAAACAGGGTTAAATGAACACTATTTGTCTTCGTAGAGGGACAGTAGGAATGGTACCCTGGCTAGGGGGCAGGCAGAGGGGTTTCAGTCTGATGCAGCAAATGAGGTTCGACTCTTCTTTTCGCTAAGAGCGACAAAATGAGCATTGATGTGTAAAATGTAAATGAGATGCAAATACTTGAAATATTTTAATGTCCCAAAAATAGCATCTCTGAAGAAGAAAGCAATTGGACCATTTGAGTATATACCAACGCAAGTGGGAAATCAATTAGGAGCTGTCAATCAAACCCGTTCCACATGTACCCTTTAGGCCACATTCTCATAATATAATTCGGTTTAGTCGTGCGAATGGGAGGGGTGAAGTTGCCACATTCTTGCATATTTAATTGATACGTTTGCCCTCACACTGCACATTATCATCCGAAACAAGGAATCACTGAGTCCACGTCTGTCCACGGGACATACAGTATATCCAAGCTGCATAATAATGCCTCCTCCATCTCCCTGTGTTTATTAATTCTTCAAGTTCAACTCACAATGTAACCACAGGACCCCTGCAAAATTTGCCGTGCAGGCGTTAGCCGATTTATCTGCGGTCGAAGGTCGTCAACGAGCGATCACAAAATAAAACCAGCGGAGGGCGGAGGGACTCCCAAAATCTACCAGCAATAAACCAGACAGCAAATACTTTTAATTGCAAGATATGAATATCTACGAAGAGGAGGACGTCAACCTCTCTCTCTCTCTCTCTCTCTCTCTCTCTCTCTCTCTCTCTCTCTCTCTCTCTTGCCCTCCGCTGGCTCCCTCTGCGCTCCGCGCATAACAGCGTTAAGCGTCTCCATTTGGACATGATTTGGCACAGAGAGCGCGCGCGCCAGCAAGGGCGAGAGAGCCACACATCGGCCTATATTTTATTAGGCCTATAGCCTATATATGATATACAAGTGACTCCAGTGGCACTTTCCTTTTATCTAACTGTGAGCAACAACTCCTCACAAATAATACACCATGTGCGATCGAGGGAGCGGTGATCAGAAATCAATGAGGGGAGGAGGCGGCCAGAATCGTCAGAAATCTAATGAGAACAGACGGGGGGATTTAACCTTTTATAAATAACTATGGATTTAACCCGCACATGGCTCTATATAGACTACCACAATGTTTCATTGCCTGTATTTGAGACGGATGGATTCACACCAACAGGGAAGCGTTTGCTGTAGCGCATCGAAACCACCGTTTTTTTGTGGATTTGCATTCGTTTCTTTTCGAAAAAGAATACGGATGCGTCTTCACACATGCCCAACCGTTGTGTATTTTCCAACAATACGTTATAGGATTCGTTTTAATCGTCATAAAACGTGCCTGTGTGAATGTCGCCTTAGACTGCAATTCAGATAATGGCGCCTCCATTCTCCATTACTTTATTGATTGTATATTCCTGTAGATTTATTTGAGAAAATAGAAATAAATACTCTATCAAGCGGATGAATTTAAATAAACAATTGCATAATGTATTTAAATAAGATGTATTTTCATTTCCACAAATTGCTCCACCTCCTCCACCTAATACATTATTACATGCAATTCTATCTAGTTTGATTCTATTTGTTTTATTTTATTAGTTTTTTTGTTTTCTATTTTCCTTGATTTGAGTTTGAGTCTTAGTTTAAGTTAACTATAATAACGCTGGTGTGCACTGATCATCCCTCTTCCCCCTAAACACAACAGAAATCCAACAGCAGTGGAGGGAGAAGTGGACAGCAAACATGGAGCTCAGCACAGAGCTGCACCTCCCTGCAGAGAACAAGTTCATTGGTGAGTAGGGTTACAACAGTTCATTCAAGTCCCCATGTAGACATCCCAGTCTCAATAAACCTATGTCCCAATGCTTGTTGTGTGGACAATTTCGATCAAATTGACTAAAATGTTTTTTTTGTGTGTTTTTTCTTTTCTTTTTTTTCTTTTTTTACACCGTGATTTTTAAATCTGAGTTTTATTTGGTTGGACTGCGCAACTAAGTATAAATCAGGATTTTTGTTTAGATTTAGTTAACTTTAGTAACCTGTGTGTGTGTGTGTGTGTGTCTGTGTGCGTGTGTGTCCGACCGTCCAGCTACTGACTTCACCCTGAAGCCCTCTGACTACCCAGACACAGAGTTTCCGGTCAGAATAGCCAACAGCGACAGGGGCTGCCTCTGGTACAAGAAGGACACCAAGTTCAAGATCCCTAAGGGTAGGAGAGTGTGTGTGTGTGTCTTCTCTCCTGCATAATGTCCATGTCTGAATTCTTAAAGCCAGAGTTATACTTGGTTGTGCGTAGTGTCACGCACATACAATCTACAAGCTGTGAGCTTGTACACGACACTGGCGTGCAACTAAGAGTAAATCAGGCTTCATCTAATCTATACTTTGTTGCACAACAATGTCGCAGATTGTTGGCTACTGACACCATTGTGCAACAAAGTGTAGATTGCGCTTCAGTCATTTAACTCTGTCTGTGCTAGTCATACACATGTAAGATGCACCTAAGAAGGCGACGTATCTTGACCCGACTTGTGTTGCCTGTGTTCTTGTCTTCCTGCCGTAGCCTATGTCAGATTTCATCTGATCTCGCCTGTAATCCAGCAATCTGCCAGGAAGTGAGTACAGACTGTCTCTGACCATCTCACATTTGGCCCTTTGAGAGTGCGTTTCATTTACTCATAGAAATGCTCAATCTCTTCTTTTCTGTTTGTCATCCCTCTCCTGGCATTTACTAGCCTGGCGGGGCCCGACGTCATACTGCGTTCACTCACTCATTCCTTCCCCAGTATAACGTCTGGACTTCCAGGTATTGGCAGCGAGTATCCTGATTATTTTCTGATCGGGCCAATCAGTGACTGCTTCCGCACAACAAACGTAGCTGTCTTTCCTGATAACAAGTGAAAAGATTTCCCTGATTGGTCCATGTGTAGACGGTGACGTAGATGCATGCTGCAGCATTTTCAAAACAACAATGGCTGCCCTCGCGATGCAACAAGTGTAACAGTTAACGCTCTAACCATAAAACAAGCAATAAGTGCAGTTATTTCAGAGTTGGAATCAAATACAACAATTAAAAAGGAACACAAGGATGCGCTAGTGGAGTTTATCGGCCGAAAAGACGTGTTTGTTTGCCGTTCTTCCGACTGGCTGAGAGATGTTATGCTACGCTGATTGGTTAGAGGAGTCTGTCTGTCAAGGCAAGTACTCCCGCCCACTTTTCAAGCTGCCAATAGGCCAAAGGCCAGACGTTATACTGGGGAAGGAATGAGTGAGTGAACGCAGTATGACGTCGGGCCCCGCCAGGCTAGGCATTTACCTCTCTGCGTCATGATTCTTTAATCCTTCAATTTTCTTTCTCTTTCAATTATCCCTACACCTCTCTTTCATTCCCTTTTCCTCCTATTCTGACCTCCCTCCTTTTGTCCTGACCTTGCTGACCCACTGTTCTGTCTCTGTCTTGTTTCCTATTTCTTTTAATATCCCTCACTCTCTCATCCCCCTCCTCTGCCTCCCACACCCTCCCGACACCCATCCTCACTCCATCTCTAAACTCTCCCCTTCTCCTCTCTTGTCACCCAGTGTGGTGTTATTTGACCTCTTAATGAACATCCTGGGTCATAACCTGGCTGAGCCGGCCTACGAGGCTGATGTGGCCCAACTAGAATATAAACTGGTGGCCGGGGAGCATGGCCTGGTCGTCAAGGTGAAAGGATTCAACCACAAACTGCCTGTGAGTGAACACACACACACACACACACACACACACACACACACACACACACACACACACACACACAATCAACCATAAATGGATACAAATTATATGTATGGAATGCCCGGCCTACTTGATCATACTACAGCGTCACACAAAAGCATCAAAAGTAACGTGGCACAAAGCAACACTTTGAGCTTTTTGATCTGCTACTTTTGATATATTTGATTTGGACATATGACGTTTCCACCCCACAGAGACTATATCCATCTATCCACCTTTTTATTTAATACATCATTTTGATTGTATCTCCATCTATCTCTATCCAACTCTGACCCTCCATGTGCATTCTAGTTGCTGCTGCACCTGATAGTCAACTACCTGGCAGAGTTCTCGGCCTCCCCTGATGTCTTTAGCATGTTCTCAGAGCAGCTGAAGAAAACCTACTTCAACATCCTCATTAAACCTGAGAAGCTTGGCAAGTAAGTCGTTTGTGTTGTTGTCTCTGCCAGGCCGAAGGCATTGCCGAGACTGTTTTGCACCCTGTCCTTCTGTCCGCGTTTGTGTGTCCGTCCATCCATCTGTCCGTCCGTCTGTCTTTGAGCAGCAAATCACTGGCACCTTTTGCCAAATGAACGTGAAACTGTGCACACTCACTGGGTGCTAATTTTTCACATGCACCAGGCGGCCGGTTTTTGTTAACTCACTCCTACAGATTTTCTCCAAACTTCATGCCAATCAGTACACATTCTCTATAGTGATCAAGACGGATCTGTCCGATTTTTCACATCCCATCATGATTACTGACTTTTGAACATTGCTGGCCCACAATAACTTACGTGACCTGGTGGAGACCTGTGCTCCGAGTTTTATTTTTAGAAGCTTTGTCTTTTTGCAATAAAACACTTCCCATCTCACTTATTCTTGCTTGGCTCACTCACCTTTCCCAGATTTTCTATTTGACTAATGCATCCACCCCCCCCCCCCCTCCCTCTCTCTCTGTCCATTCCTCTCGTCTCAGGGATGTCCGTCTGCTGATCCTGGAGAACTCTCGCTGGTCAATGGTGGAGAAGTACCAGGCTCTGACAGCCGGGCTGACCGTAGAGGAACTGATGGACTTCAGCAAGGCTTTCAAGGCCCAGCTGTATGCTGAGGGACTGGTGCAAGGCAACTTCACCGGCACTGTGAGCGGATTTATTAATTAATTTGTGAATGAAGGAGTGAATCATTTTACTTTAAAACGTTAAATGATTGGCATTATTAACTGTTGCATTATGAGTGAACCCAGTGTACGTATTTCAACAAGTTAGATAGATGGCTGGATATATTGGTTGGAGGATGAGCGAATCAGCCACAGGGCAGTTAGTGTAATGGGTGGGGATTTCCGGTTACCAGTTATTTTATAACTATGTTGTAAACATGACTGAATAAATGAATGGGTGAATGTTTGCATCAGTTAATCTGTGAACAAAGCAAATAATTTTGTTTTTATGAATGAGTTTATGCAATACATTATATTATGGCTTCCCTTTGCCTTTCTCTTTGCCTTTCTGTTTCAAACTTCCTCATCCTCCTCTAACTCACTCTGTCTCTCTCTCTCACACACACACACACACACACACACACACACACACGCACACGCGCGCGCGCGCACACACACACACACACACACACACACACACACACTGTTGTTGATCCTGGTTCATTATCCTTGTCTGTGTTCTGTCTACAGGAGTCGGTGCAGTTCCTGCAATATGTCACAGAGTAAGTTGCCCGTCACTGTTCTCTGACTGTAATCAATACACTGAACGCAGTCTTTAGATATGCAGTGTGTCTGGAGCTGTTTGCTTTGGGTGCATTAATTTCCCTCGGGCTCAAGGGTTGACCATTGCTATTCCCCCTGATCATTGCTTTTTGTTCTTTCCCAACTTTTCTCCACTCTTTTCCTTACTTTCTCATTTTCTCATCTGTATGTTCTTACATTCATTAATTTGTCTTCCTTTCCTCCCTCCTAACCTTCATCCCTTTCCCACATGCTTCCCTCTTTATTTACTTCTTTCATCCTTCCTTACTTCCCCACCCATGCTTCCTTCCTGCCTCTCCTCCTTCGTTACTATCACCCCATGATTCCTTCCTTCCTTTCTTCCCTCCCTCCTAAATATCTTCCATACTTACTATGCTCATCCTTTCCTCCTAACTTTCCTTCATCCTTACTTTCCCACATGCTCCATTCCATCCATCCTTCTTTCCTTCTCTGTTCTCTGGCAGCAAGTTGCAGTTCTCAAAGCTGCCAGCAGAGGTCCCAGTGATGTTCAGAGTGGTGGAGCTGCCTCCCAAACATCATCTGTGCAAGGTCAAGTCACTCAACAAGGGAGATGCCAATTCTGAGGTCACAGTTTACTACCAGGTACACACACACACACACACACACACACACACACACACACACACACACACACACACACACACACACACACACACACACACACACACACACACACACACCCCGGGACCCCTAGGGAGTCCTCAGAGTTACTACAGGGGGTCCTCCAAATCTTTTTCACTTTTTCACTTATTGTTTTTTATATAAACCGCTTTAACCCTAACGTCCATATTCTGAGAACTTTAGCCAAAAATAGCAGATCTACAAGCTGTTGTGAGATTGTAGATCGGCTATTTTCTGCAAAGAGGTTTGGTGTAGAGGGGAAAAAGAGCAGACTAAGTACAGAGTGAAAGGTAAAGTTTATTAAGTATTGACAGTTCAAGTGGTTAAATATCTGAAAACGCGAATTGACATGAATCCAAAATACACTGATGATTGTGCTGTCAAACGATGAAACTATATGGAATCTATAAAAAGGTTGTGGGGGTCCCTGCCTCATCTGTCTAAGGGTTCTAAGGGTTCCTTGGCCTGAAAACGTTGAAGACCCCTGGTGTAGTGTATACAGATGTGACAAATTAAAGGAACCCCAACATAAAGTAAGGTGTTGGACCACCAAGAGCTGCCATGATAGATTCGGTGTGCCTTGGCACAGATTGTACACGTGTCTTGAATTCTATTGGAGGAATGGAACGCTAATCTACAGGGGTAGACATTAAGGGAAATTTACTACTGGCCCTCAGGGCCAGTGGATTTTGATGATCACTGGCCCTGACACGCGTGTGTGCGCAAAACTTGCGTCCTCCTTCATCCTCGATACTAGCGTCTTTTTTTTAACATAGGACATAGGAGTGAACTGTACTGTCCTGTCCCTTTCGCCATTCAAAATATCATTCCCCATAAAAACAACTAATTTGATTCAATAACATGTAGGCTACTACATCTCAGTATGTTACTACTACTCTACTCTTAACACCAGCTGTAGCCTGCTTAACTGGTGAGGGCCCCAGCCCAGATTGACAGCTGTCTGTCTGCCTTCCCAGGATCTCCTAATGTGGGGTTAATTAGCATAGGATCAAGGCTATCAAAGCTGTATTTTATAGATGATATAAAAATTTAAATAAAATACATCTATGATATTCTTGATCCAAGGCTAATGGTTTATTCTGGCATAATTGCATCATATTTACAAACTGTGTATACATTCCTGCTCCAGCTAGTCAGTTATACAGAAGATAGAAGCATAGGACAGCAATTATAGAAATATTAGACCTTAACTGTGGAATGTTCAATCATGTTCAATCATGTATGCAACATTTAGGAAAATAATTGCCAAATTTGACATCAAAGTTCCCACTTTTCTGTTACATGCTAAGCTGTCTGTCCCTCATCCATCCATCTCTGACACTGAGACACTCAGTCCATTCTCATCAAATGAGAAGATGATCTTCTCATTTGATATACATATTCTCAATAGGCTACAGTACACGTTGATTCTAAATATCTACAACCGTTAAAAGAAACAAATTTGCCGAATGCGTTCCACACGCACCGCGCGCGTGCACACACACACACACACACACACACACACACACACACACACACACACACACACACACACACAGGACCGCCCCCCTCTCTCGTTCACTAGACACACAGCGACAGCGTCAATCTCTCCTATAGTAATGGACCTTTCCCCAACTTCAAGAACATAACTTGTCTATTGTACTTTCTGATTCTGACACGCGGTGACATTGGATACTGAACAGCAGGGCAACAGCGCTCCGCTCCGCTGTCAACAATGTATAGAAGCTAACGCTGTTAGCAGCATCAACAGCTACAGTGGCAGTAGAGATGTGATTTATGGCTCTTTGAAGTGAGCCGGATCTCTGGGATCCGTTCCTTTCAAAGAGCCGTTCAAAAGACTGGCTCATTCTAGTTACTATAGCTACGTTCATTTCAAAGAGCCGTTCAAAAGACTCGATTCGTTCACGAACGTCCCATCTCTAAGCAGGCTGGCTGCTCTTCCTTGTGTAACTGACTGCAGCTGATGTACACACGCACCGCACGATGCACGCAGAAAGCAACTTTGATCGTCTTTGATCGGGATCACGCAACGTTATATTTTAGCGGTAATTACGAGACGATTTCACCGAAATTATTACAAAACAGTAGTACCACAAGGAATACTGATGTGAAATTAGATAAACGTTTTTATTCGTTTTATTTTCAAGGCATTACATTCACTGGCCCAACGGGCAAGTCCCTGATGAGTTCTGGTGGCCCTGTCACTCTAAAAAGTACAAACGGGCCAGCGGGCCATTTATAATGTCGAGTGCTGATCTAACAAAGGATATTACACCATTTGGAGTTACAAGACCTCTGAAAGTCTTATGTTGAAAATGTAACTCACATGCTCTAACTGTTATTGCAGCATTCACACAATAATGTCAGGTTTTCCTGCGGCGCCGGCGCAGTCCTGCCGGCAACCCGCTGCTCTGCCGCTGGCACTCGTGACTGTTATTCTGCGAACAGCCGAGAAATCCACTGACAGCCGAGAAATTGGTGATAATTACAGTGATCACGGAATCGTGGATTCCTAAGGGGACTATCCAATTAAGACGCAAGGAAGGAGTGCTCGTTTTGATTTGCGTTCAGAGCAGAAACAATGAGGTTAGACCTATGGATGCTTCAAAAGGTCAAAAAGGCTAAATTGGGTTAATTGTGCCATCCATAATGGTAATGCATTAACAAATTAATAATGCATTAACTTTGACAGTCCTAATATAAACGTACTGTGTGTGTGTGTGTGTGTGTGTGTGTGTGTGTGTGTGTGTGTGTGTGTGTGTGTGTGTGTGTGTGTGTGTGTGTGTGTGTGTGTGTGTGTGTGTGTGTGTGTGTGTGTGTGTGTGTGTGTGTGCGCGCCGCATATGCATGAAATCTTACAGCATTGACATAATGAACATCTACACCCCTTGCTCTTACTCTCTTGCTCGCTTGCTCTCATTACCATGTCTTGTTTTCTCCCCTCTTTCTCTTTTTTCTTCCTCTAGTCTGGACCTAAGAACCTGAGGGAACACACTCTAATGGAGCTACTGGTGGTGAGCACTACTAAATACTGCATCATGTGCTGCAGGCGGTGGTTCTCATAGAAGCATTGACAGTATTATTAACACCACACCTTCAGTACTGTTATTTCTCAATTACAAAATAAATGCACATATTGCTGCTCCAGTGCCTTTATTGGGCTCCCACCAGGCTAAACAAATAAATGTGCACTGATCATTAATCACTGATGTGTAAATTAGCTTGTGTCACTGCCAAAGCCCTCAGCCGTTACAATTATAGCCTCTGGTTACATGCGGTCCTGTGCTA
This sequence comes from Nannobrachium achirus, assembly GCF_963921795.1. Lineage (NCBI taxonomy): Eukaryota > Metazoa > Chordata > Actinopteri > Myctophiformes > Myctophidae > Nannobrachium > Nannobrachium achirus. The sequence goes on along the minus strand of NC_137827.1, from coordinate 31,640,551 downwards.
GCAGAGATGTTATTAAAAGTGATTATGTAATGTGCTTCCAAAGAGGAGTACCACTTCTCATGTATGCACTCTAGTGGCCAAACATGGTAACACAGGTATTAGCAGTGTCACTGGCACTTGCAGCACTGTTATAAAGATGCCTCTTCCACGCTCGCTCATCGTCGCTTTTTCAATCTGTCGGTCAAGTAATCCATCGGTCTCAAGTAACTGGGACTTTTCTTACAGATGCACATGGAGGAACCTTGCTTTGACTTCCTGAGGACCAAAGAGACTCTGGGGTGGGTGTCTTTTCTGTCTCTGTTTTGCTTTTCAGTTGTCACTGAATTCTTGTTCAGTGGAGTGGAGGATGGTCAGATGATCATTTAAATGAAATGTGACATGAGGCAAATATTGTTCATATTTCCCCACCGTCATGTACTTCCAGAAGAACTCGAATGAACTCTCTGTTCATCGGTCCCCTACCCAATCCAATTCTTGCCGTCTGTGTGCCCATCTTATCCGTCTGTATGTGTGCTTGCCTGCGTGTCTGTCTGCCCGTTTCTGATTCTGTCTGTCTCTCTCTCTAGGTACCATGTCTACCCCACCTGCAGAAACACTTCAGGGGTTCTGGGTTTCTCTGTCACCGTGGAAACGCAGGCCACCAAGTTCAAGTGAGTCCACAATACATCCTTAACCAATTTCTTCTCTTCCAAACCAAGCCACAATTTATCTGAACTGCACAGCCCAAACCTAAGCTACAATCTATTTATCTCCTTGCTCGCCCAGACCCAAGTGGCAATATATCCATCTGTCAAGGAAACATGAATTGAATCTATAAATGGATGTGGATTTCTCCATCATATTTTTCTTCCCGTTGACTTCCTTCCTGCCAGTACCGAGGTGGTGGAGTTGAAGATTGAAGAGTTCTTGGTTTCTTTTGGGGAGCTGCTGAATGCACTTACTGACGAGGCCTTCAGTACCCAGGTGTGTTTGTGTGTGGAATACTGTGTGTATTTAAGTTTAACTCTTTGTGCATGCTGTGTTGGGCAGGTGGCATGCAGTATTTGTTTGTTTCCACAATCATGGAAACGCTGGTGAAGATTTGTTTTATGTGGACCCCAGAAAGACTAGCTGGTTGCTAATAAAATCAAGTCAAATCAAGATATGGAATTGAAAGCAGCAGTCCTAACAGTTTTTTCATTACTGCTATTAGGGAATACTGTACAGTCATACATGGATACACATACTCCACTGTCCCAAACGTAATATTTAACACATCCCCAGATTAACAGAATGAATTGGGTGAGAGACAAACCTTTTTATCTGGACACAAAGTCCAAGAAACTTTTCCATCTATTTTAGAGAGACCTCTCTGCCTGCTTGGACGCAAATACATAAGCCAGATCCATCTTCCATCTTCGCTTCCTCCACTCGCGTCGTTTTCCTCATGACATGCATCAAGCCTGGTACATACTCTGTCCGACAGGGTAGGCATCAACTACAAAATGATGTAATTCAGAACTTTGGATGAGTGACCACAGAAGGGTCCAGTAGTCAACTTCAATAAGCAAATCAACTTAAATTCTCAGCAAAGCAAAGGACTTTTGTTAAAAGGACTGTGCCGTCAGCTTACCGGATTGGAAAAGCAGTCGCTCCGTCGTAAGTAAGCCTGCATTATTTCCTGGATTGTAAAATAAATCCATATCGTGTCTTCTTTTCCGACGACCAAATCTATTAATTGATGTTGACGCTGCTGCCGGGGGCAGATACAGGGTCTTTCCTCAATCAGATGATTAGCTTTCATTTCCCAATAGAAATGTAGTAACATTTCCAGCAGTAATGTGTGCAACTTCTGACCATCTATGCTTCTGACAACAACAAACAACACGTGTGTAATCATGCCGACATGCCAGCCAATCACAGAGCCTGTTGCTATATGCGTCCTAGAACGTTCCATATGATTGGCCACTACTCCTCCATTGAAACTACTATAATATATTGCAGCTTTTCATGCATGTTTAACGTCCGATAGTCCAGATTTTTGTCTCGTCAACGAAAACACACATTCGTCTCGTCATATTTTAGTCAGACTTATGTTTAGCTCGTTACGTTAACGTCATGTCATCGTCGGGAAAAAAAGGGTCGTTAACAAAATTATATTCGTCATCGTTTCATCAGCAAAAACAACACTGCTAGTCAGATTAATGAGTACAGTGGCACTATGTATCACTTTTGTCCTTCTTTGGATCAACCATCTGATAAGAGTTTGGACGTGGTTTTGAAGTAAGTATCGCTTATCGCGAGGTCGCTTTTCACGTATTCCACCTAAAGTACTTTTGCAAAGGAGACATGAAGGTTGTATCGTCGCTGATACTCACTCCAAGCAACTTGGGGAAAATCCATAGAATGTGTTAGAGCTGTTTATACTGTGTGTCTCCTCTAGGTCACTGCCCTGGTGAAGCTGAAGGAGTGTGAGGACACGCACCTGGGGGAGGAGGTGGACAGGAACTGGGCAGAGGTGGTCACCCAGCAGTATATCTTTGATAGGCTCAACAGAGAGGTGAGGAGAACACTCAAATGTTCCATTTAGGCCTGAACTCAAATCTGTCACTTTAGAGTTGAACCACTTTAACCATTATTTCATGCTTTAACTATTAAAAGAAATAGCAGATATACAAGCTCGTAGCGTGGCAAATAATTCTAGGCCTAAATGGGTTCAATTATAATGATGGTAATACCCTAAACTTTCTTAACACAAAAGCTTTATTGCAGAATTCATAAATGCTGAATAAAACTCTAACCTCGCAAAAGTGGGGGAGGAATGCACCGGGGCAGAAGCCAATTTAACATGCTGCGCACCAAATTGTTTATCAGAAAGGCATAAGCCATTTTTAACCTTATTCTTATTACTATTTATATTAAGAAAACAGAACTGTCTTAGTATCACTGACGTGAGGAGAGAGAGAGAAATGCTGTTAATTTCACGAATGAATAATCCACACATTATATTTTGAGATGTCTTGTATACACGTACATTTGGACTTAAGGGTGTCTATAGAGGAAAAAACAGTAGATTAGTAGGGTTCATCCTTCTAGATCTCCTGCCGTCGCCATCCATAGAGCACCCCTGCTAGTTAGGCAAAAGTATGCACATTATCCGTTGCAGTATAATTCATTTTCTGGTGTGAATATTAGATTATACCTTCACATTTTCTCTTCGTATCTTGATGGGCATCAGCCTTCTGTGACCTATTTGTGTGGCTTAACTGTCAGCCTGGTTTACAGTATCCTGGGCTGTTTAACTTTTTACAATGCATCCTTGAATGACTCGTCTAAGGGCGGATTCACACTGCGGTCTCCGGTGCGTTCTCGAGACTGCTTGGCAGATGTTTTGACAGTGTGAAGCCTGCGTACTACTTCAGAAACGGCAGCCCCGAGACCACCTCCGGAGGTAGTCTAGAGTCCGCTTGATGCGTCCTCGAGAACAGTGCGCTGCAATGTGAAGCTACCGTTTCATGAACAAGGAAGTGGTGTCGCTTCTGCTGGGATGAAAATAACAAGGATTGATCCGCGACGTCACTATTAAGATACCAAGGATGTGCCAGTGACGTTACTGTGGTGCGATGATTACAGACGGCGTTACGTTGTGATGTTTCAAAGACAGCCACCACACACTGCGTTGGTTGTGTATTGTTGTTCTGTTATTGTTACAACTCAAGATAACGTCAGGAACACAGTAAAACTTTATATTCGCTCTAAATTCTGACAAGATACTCTTCTTCTGTGACATGACATTTTATATCTCCCAAAGCCCCATGGTCAGCAAGCGCCCCCGGGAGGCACATGAATGCCATTACAGTTGAATGAAGCGCAGGAGAATCTTGGCCAATGTGAATGCTGGTCAGTGGGGACCAGACAAATGTTTTCAGAAACAGTTCTAATCAATCGGATTGCAGTGTGAATCCGCCCTAAATTCTACTGTTCTTTATGTACCGTGACTACCGTCTCATCTCTCTCTCTGTGTGTTTTAGATTGACGCTTTGAAGCAGATGACCAGGGCTGAGCTGGTCTCCTGGTTCCAAGAACACAGAGGGCAGACCAGCCGCAAACTGAGCGTGCATGTAAGCTTGTCTTTTGTGTGTGTGTGTGTGTGTGTGTGTGTGCGTGTGCGTGCGTGCGTGTGTGTGTGCGCGTGCGTGCACTAATGTTTCCCTGACTGCCACAGGTGGTGGGATTCGGTCCAGAGGAGAACGATGAAGATGCTGGCAAAAAGAGAGAAGACTCGAAAGACGACGTGGAAGAGTTCTGCAGCTCCACGTATGGTGAGGTGTCCAAGCTCATCTTCCTCCCTGCTTCACCCAAGATGCCCGATGCCACGGCCATCATGGACATTCCTGCTTTCACCCAGAATCTGCACCTCTTCCCCTACCACAAGATCCTCAAATAAACTCACAGAACTGACTGACAGACAGACAGACAGACAGGTTAACTGTCTGTGTTTTAGGTTGACGATTGTGCCCTCATTTTGTTAAAGCAGTGAATCAGAGGTGATGATGGGTGGTTGTAAAAGCCTTGACTCCTTGCCGTTGCATTCTGCTTTTAGGAGCAATAGGTTTTTACACACACACACACACACACACACACACACACACACACACACACACACACACACAGTATATATATATATATCGGTGAAGTGTACTTTTGGCTAAGTGAAACCTGTATTTTGTTTTTCCTCTTCTGTCTTTAAGACGATGAGACACGGAGAGAGCATCTTCCTTTTGCTAGCTCAACTGGGACATTTGATTTTAAAAACATTTTGTTTTGCTCTGCCAGACATCATATTGCTTCCGCACGGAAATCAAATGAATCGTGCACTATGCTGAAATGGATGCTACAACCTGACTGCTTTTAGCTCCCAGAGGTAACCACAAACTAATGAGAAAATAGGCAGCAGAGACCACAACCTCCTCTCAGCGGAGAATCTTCGACTGGACTCCTAAAGCGTGTGTATGCGTGTGTGTGTGTGTGTGTGCGTGTGTGTGCTTGAATTCCAGCTCTGCTGTGCACGGTTGTTGCTAGCTAACACAATCACACTGTGAAATGAAATGGTTATGAGATAGTAATGGTTGAATAAAATGTGATTCCTATTGAAAATACTTCACAGCGTCTAACGTTTTTGAATATAGAAGAACCTTGGCACTCTGGTCTGTTATTCCATTTCCATTGTGTGAGGTTTAGGGGTGCTAAAAGTAATAGATTTGAATACAATAATTGATTATCTAATCTTTTCCAAAAAGAAAAATAGCACATCTACTGGTGATTATAAACAATCACACAGAATTTAAGTTTATTTGTTATAAACACAATTAATTGAAAAAGTAATGAATAGATAGAATAATATAATTGGGTGATGTGGCAGTGGTATGTTGGTGCAGGGAGCAATAAAGTAAGACGGAAATGCATCTAGTTTGATATGACAAAACAACCAGGTCACAATGCCAGTAAATGTTTCCACGCTGATGACTCAGGGTGGGTTGCATCATCATTAGACATAGTTTGTCACACACATGGTGGTTTCCCCCACCTCCCTGCATAACCTCATAGGAGTTGAATTTATGGAGGGGCTTTGCTCCACACACAAACACTGATGCTCATGCATGGCTGACACCTGATTGCTAACTCAATCCCCCAAGGGAAGAGTCAATGTGTGTGTGTGTGTTCTTGCATGAGTGCCTCTGTGCAATCATGAGTGGAGGCAGAATTGAATTAGACATTGGGGTTGTGCCACTGATGTAATTAATAACTGAAGCGGAGTCTGGCAAAACGGTGTGTTAATAGGTTTTGCCTAACATGTTCACAGTGAAGGCTTGTAGCGAACTGTCAAACAATAGTAACTGTTGAATGAAATGATACCTCTGTTTCTCCGAATTAAAAGCAGGGCATAGGCCTACTACTGTAGATACAAATACAAGATTGTAGCTTTTAATGTACAGTAGGTTGTCCAAATATCTTTGCTTTTTTTATATTACAAATGCAGATAGAAACGTGTCAAATATTGCAGAGGGAATTGTCTAAACCAGCCTCTAGTTGGCTAGCCTGGATCTCAGCAGCCTATTTCTCTTGAATAGCAACATTTGGGTTCAGAGTTATAACTTATGTCACACACAGTGAACCGTACAGTAACGTACTGTCTGGTACTACTAGCCAATTGCCAGCGCATGACTGCTCACAGGAACCAGATTTGCGCTGTCAACACTAACTGGTGGCTCTTGTTAGAAAGGTTTGGTGCATATCTCGTGTATATAGCCTACTGTCAAAGCCAATTCCATCTCATTCTCATTCTGTCTGCACCCCGAAGAACAAGTCGGCCGCATACGCAAACAAAACATAGTCTCCTCATGCCTTACGGCTGGTGGAGACAATAAGTAGTAGTGTATCGTCTCAAATGTGTACGGACATGTGCGCCCCCACATAGCAAGCAGAACATTGGATTTGTTCAGCACGCGCACCATGTTAGCGCGGGCACAGACTGCGCTACCCGTGCGTGGCGTGGCGTGGCGTGCCACACGTGTGTATGTGCGCTTGACTTCACCCCGAGTAAAAACTTTCCATTCATAGTAGAGTAGTGGAGTCAGTAACGCCGAAAAATAAGCTGTTAACTTCAAGTCATGATGCAAAGGTCCCCTTTGGTATGGAAGTACCTTAGGGCCATAGGAAAGAATTTATCCAAAGAGACAAGTTAGATCACCCTTCATTTTCTATTTATAGCCATTTTAAAAATGGCCGCCGATAATAATCCTCAATATACCAGACCCCATATCTCTGCTTCCGTTAGAGCTATAATAATAATATTGGTGTCAAAGTGTACATTTTTGGGGTCTACGAATTCAACTAAACAGGTTTCAAAGCAAAAAAAAACAATACTTCACTAATTAACATGACAGCGGGAGGTAAAATATGCAAATTCCATGAAAAATAACACATTTTAACAGGGTAACTTACCCCCCCACCCCTCCCCCTAAACTTTGATTCACCTTTCCTTTGGTATGGAAGTACCTTGGGGCCATAGGAAACAATTTATCCAAAGAGACAATTTAGATCACCCTTCATTTTCTATCTATAGACATTTTAAAAATGGCCGCCAACAATAAACCACTATTACACCAGACCCCATCTTTGCTTCTGTTAGAGCTATCATATTAATATTGGTGTCAAAGTGTACATTTTTGGGATCTACGAATTCAACTAAACAGGTTTCAAAGCAAAAAACCCAATACTTCACTAATTTACATGACAGCGGGGGGTAAAATATGCAAATTCCATGAAAAATAACACATTTTAACAGGGTAACTTACCCCCCCACCCCTCCCCCTAAACTTTGATTCACCTTTCCTTTGGTATGGAAGTACCTTGGGGCCATAGGAAACAATTTATCCAAAGAGACAATTTAGATCACCCTTCATTTTCTATCTATAGCCATTTTAAAAATGGCCGCCAACAATAAACCACTATTACACCAGACCCCATCTTTGCTTCTGTTAGAGCTATAATAATATTGGTGTCAAAGTGTACATTTTTGGGGTCTAGGAATTCAACTAAACAGGTTTCAAAGCAAAAAACCCAATACTTCACTAATTAACATGACATCGGGCGGTAAAATATGCAAATTTCATGAAAAATGATAACTTACCCCCCCACCCCTCCCCCAAACTTCGATTTACTTTTCCTTTAGTATGGAAGTACCTTAGGGCCATAGGAAAAAACTAATCCAAAGAGACAAGTTGGATCACCCTTCCTTTTTTATATAGCCATTTTTTAAATGGCTGCCACAATTCAAAACAATACAGCAGAACCATCTGAAGAGACAAATTAGATCACCCTTCATTTCTGAAATATACATGTTTAAAAAAAATGGCAGCCATAATTTACACTTACAGCAATACATCACAGCCTATATCTTTGCTTCTGATAGAGATATCATTTCTGAGGTAAAGGAATCCAATTAAATTGGTTTCAAGACAACAACAAAAAAAACAATAGTTTTCTCATTACACTCAAAATGGAGGTGAAATAATTATCACATTTCATTAACAGTTAACAAATCATTTACTGATGCAAACTTGGACACATCATCAGTGTTGTTTCCTGGAGCCACTGGGTGTTTTGGGTCCTGCAAGAGTCGGCCTCCTCAGGCGACCCGACTGAAGCTGATCAGACCTCGTTATGTATCCAAGTGACATGCTTCTGTCCCCACTGCTCTCCCCTCTTAATCTGGAGGCCTTTTCTGCTGCATGTCTCTTTTTTGTTGGCAACTGTTATGCACAGTGGCGTAGCTGTGCTTAGGGAGTGACTGGCAAATTCCAGACGACCAGATTATGTCAGGTCTCAATCTGGACTGGGTGATGTGTGGTGGAATTTTCAGCTGCCTCTCAACTGTCATCACTCAGTCTCGGGCTGTGGAGAGCAAACCAGCAGAGCAGTTCTTTGGTGTTTTCTCTGGCCTTTTCCCTTCCTTGACACAGTGAATGGCGTTAGCTGTGGCTTGGGAGTATTGGATGCCCTTGATGCCCTTGCTGATTGCTTAAGCAATGGATTTCAGGACCTGGTCAGAAAAGAAACCGGCCCTAAGGACTCACCCAGCGCATTGGAGCAGCTGATCAGGATATGTTCAGGATATGTACCTGTGTGCTCAGGATGTGTACTGCAGATCTTCCTGTGCCTGTGCCACAAACTCCTCCCCGACTGAGCTGAAACAAAGCCTGAGTTTATTGGTGTTCCTGCATAGCCCAATTTTGCTTATAGGCTGCGTGGCAATCCCAGCCATCTTCATTCAGCCATCAGATCATAGATGAGTAGAGGCCAGAGGATTTTTGGGTGCATTTCATGCTGGTAGACACAGGCCTTGAATCTTCCAGGGAGCCCCCTCCAGGTCAGCACTGGTTGCCTTGATGGAATCTCTTGTCATTCAGAGTGCGGTTGAAGACATTTCCAAGGCTCATTACCGGCTTCTCTATGACTGATGGTATTTGGTGTTCTCCCAGACTGAAGCGAATTTGTCTATGACATTCCCCTTCTTTTGGATAATTTTTCCCTTACCAGGTATATTCCAGCACATGCCATTGCTCACAGTCTTGGACCATCCAAGGCAATGGCACTGCCAGCATTCCATGCTTTAATGGGGAGCAACACAGCCTTTGGCAAGGGCAAGAAGACAGTCTGTGTGGCAGTCCTTTCCTGAACTCACCTTACCTCTTCAGCTGCTCTCTGGCCCTAGCCCCACCACTGAGATGATCTCCACCCACACACCCATTCTCTAGAAATGTCTCCAGAAGCTGTATGGTGTTTCCGGGGACGACATTAGGACTGTGTCCTAATGCTCTACTCTCCCTCTTCCTTCACAAAGGACGATACTTTGATCACATGCCACCAAGCAGTGATACACTTCATTGGAAGTGCAAGACAGACTGTATTATTGTAGCTCTAACAGAAGCAAAGATATGAGTTCTGGTGTAATAGTGGTTTATTGTCGGCGGCCATTTTTAAAATGGCTATAAATAGAAAATGAAGGGTGATCTAACTTGTCTCTTTGGATTAGTTTTTTTCCTATGGCCCTAAGGTACAAAGGAAAAGTAAATCAAAGTTTAGGGGAGGGGTGGGGGGGCAAGTTGCCCTGTTAAAACATATAATTCTTTATGAAATATGCATATTTTACCCCCCGCTGTCAAGTTAATTAATGAAGTATTGGGTTTTTTGCATTGAAACCTGTTTAATTGAGTTCATAGACCCCAAAAATGTACACTTTGACACCAATATTATTATTATAGCTCTAACAGAAGCAAAGATGGGGTCTGGTGTAATAGTGGTTTATTGTCGGCAGCCATTTTTAAAATGGCTATAGATAGAAAATGAAGGGTGATCTAAATTGTCTCTTTGGATAAATTGTTTCCTATGGCCCTAAGGTACTTCCATACCAAAGGAAAGGTGAATCAAAGTTTAGGGGGAGGGGTGGGGGGGTAAGTTACCCTGTTAAAATGTGTTATTTTTCATGAAATTTGCATATTTTACCCCCCGCTGTCATGTTAATTAGTGAAGTATTGGGTTTTTTGCTTTGAAACCTATTTAATTGAATTCCTAGACCCCAAAAATGTATACTTTGACACCAATATTATTATTATATCTCTAACAGAAGCAAAGATATGGAGTCTGGTGTAATAGTGGTTTATTATCGGCGGCCATTTTTAAAATGGCTATAAAAAGAAAATGAAGGGTGATCTAACTTGTCTCTTTGGATAAATTCTTTCCTATGGCCCTAAGGTACTTCCATACCAAAGGGGACCTTTGCATCATGACTTGAAGTAAAAAGTGCGTTACTGACTCCACTAGAGTAGCGAGACTACACTGTATCCTGCTGTTGCCATTGTAACCACCTCCTCTGAGGAGCCCTGCCAAGGCAATAATGAACTCAAGACATGAAGCGGGGACGTGTGTGTGTGTGTGTGTGTGTGTGTGTGTGTGTGTGTGTGTGTGTGTGTGTGTGTGTGTGTGTGTGTGTGTGTGTGTGTGTGTGTGTGTGTGTGTGTGTGTGTGTGTGTGTGTGTGTGTGTGTGTGTGTGTGTGTGTGTGTGTGTGTGTGTGTGTGTGCGTGTGTGCGTGCGTGTGTGTGTCCTGGGATGTGTACGGCTGTGGTCTGCGCACATGCGCTATTGAGCTCGTCTGCGCACACGCACGTGTTTGCTGTGTATGTGTGTTTGCTGTTTCTAATCAATCAGCGCTGCGGGGCAGGTCGTCTGATAACTGCTGTTAAGTGTCGACAATTTGATTCAATTTGAGGAGTAATCTTCAAGCTTCCCGCTGTTCTGTCTTCATCAACCCCCCACTACAAACCCAGCTCATCCAGAGAGAGAGAGAGAGAGCAATTTTCCGGATCAAGATTTATATTTAATCCCTGTTCTTATTCTTAATCGGGGATGAAACACTTTGGGTGCCACGGGTGGTCAGTTGTTGGACTTCCGTCTTTTTGACGGCCTAACGAGAAAGCCACTCGAGCTCAAATGAAATCTAGGCTAAAGCTTAATTGCAACCTCCATTAGGCTAAACTCGACACATGAGTAGCCAATGTGCATGTGAATTTCTTTTCCCAATTCAATTAACTCTCAAAGTGATGTCTTGAGTTGGATGTGTGCTTGTGTGGCTAAATATAGGCTAAAAAGCTTCTGTTTGGTTCTACCCTGCAACTGAAGTTCAGCACCATGGACAGCGGCTTACCCTATAGTGCGCTTTAGGCCATTGGTTCCAGGGTTCCTTGAGGGAGTTCCTCCTGGGGGTCTCCAGCTAAATGATAGTTAGGAGGAACCAAATGGACCCTTGGTTTGAGAACCACTGCTTTAGGGGACCGTACCTATGTTCCCCAGGTTCTATGTACCCCAGGTTCTATGTTCCCCACTTTCTTACCACCTAAACCTACCCCCAACCCTAACCCTAACCCTAACCATAACCTCACTAAACTAATGCTGTGACTGAGGTGGGGAACATAGAACCTGGGGAACATAGAACCTGGGGAACATAGGTTGGACCCCTAGCAGATTTCAACTGACCACAAAAAAGAAAAAACGCTTTAACGGCGTTCAAAAGTCTCTCTTTAATCTCTGAGGGTGAGGTTGTATAGCCTATGCCACAAAGCGTTGCATGTGTCACCCCTCCCTCCCACAGGTGACAGGCCTATCACATCTTCAGCTAACACTGTTGCGTTTCCTCCGGGGACCAGCGGCGGCAGCTCTTTCAACTCCCCCCGGGAGCCGCACCGAAGAGGACGGACGGAGCCATGCCGAGCGATGCCACTCATCACCCGGACCAACCTCTATCCGTCTGGAGCGCTTAAGGTGCCATGAGATGTCCTCCTAGGCCGTTGTTGGAACAAGTGAACAGATCAGAAGAAAGAAAAGAGGACAGAGCGAGGCTATAACCGAGAACGTAGGTATAAGGAGATGAAATCTCCCCTGGAGTGCGAACAGATGGAGGGTTTTAATGATCAGTGAGAGGAATTGTGCAAACGAAGCAGTGCTCCGGGCTACGCCGCTGACGCTGCCTACTACTGATCACTAACCAGCAGTGATAAACGGAGAAAAACACGAGTTTTCCTTAAAAAAAAAGAAAAAACGCTGCCGCTGAAAAACAGGGTGCTTGAAACAAAGAGGTAAGGTTCTGGCGAGGGATTTTTCATCGTTTTCAAGTCATTGGAAATCCATCTGCCACTTAATGCAGATCAGTTTGCCGCTTAATTGTGTGAAAGTGAGCGTAAAAGGGGCTGATAATAGCCCTGTATGTTCACAATATACAGATAGGTATTTGAGGGAAACGTTAGACCAGATGGATTTCCTTTAGCGAACGATTCTAGCCTACAAATATCACGGACAACATGTCTCGTTCGTAGAGATTAGTTTTGGTCGTGTTCGTTCTTTTTCAATGTGAGTGCAGTCAGTGAGCGGGTGATGGTGATGGGGTGAATGAGTGTGAGTGAGGGGTGAATAGCATAAGTAAATGCATGAGTGATAAATAGCCTACATTTAAAACAAAAAGAAAGAAAGATTGAATGAGTGAGTGAGTATAACTGCATGCCGCATGCGTGAATGAGAATGCTAAGTGAGTGACTGTCTGCTGACAACACGTTCCCTTCCAGACAATCAAAGGAAGGTAAACAGCTCTTAATTAAGGCTTAAATAATGATGGCACGCCTGGGCCCTGTGGCATCTCCTGACATCATGGCGATAATTGATGCCATGTAATGCTTTTCCCAGGGGGCTTTGCAGCGCAGACCACTCTGGATGCCAGTATGCCATCCCCCAGATGCTGACTACAACAGGTAAGGGTTAGCTGTGAGTATCAAGCTATATGGGTTTCTTTCTTTCTTTCTTTCTTTCTTTCTTTTCTTTCTCTTCCTTCCATTCATATGGCTGTCAGTCAGTCTGTGGTTCACATGGTCTAAATATAGGCTACAATAAAGTCATAAGAAAGCTTTCTTATGGGGATGCTGTGGGTGCAGTGGCTTACTTCAGTGGTATTCAAAGTGGGCTCCAGGGACCCCCACGGATCTTTGAGTGGGTTCCAGGGGGTCCCCAGCAAAATGTATAGCATCAAAGATCACTTCAACCACGTATCGCTATATTCTACAATTTCTTTTTTATTCAAAAGCTTGAGAACCGGTTAGTTGAAGAAATACGCTGCACCTTTAGCTTGACAGTGAATGATCCAAAATCACTGACATGAATGATTGCATCCATCCAAACCAATGTAACACATCACTAGAATACATAAATATATGCTATACCAGTCAAATGGGAAAATGTACAACTGAACTCCTTTAGACCAGAGGTTATTTGACAATGACAGTGTAGTCCTTTTATCCCCCACTTTTCCCCCTACAGCTGCCATTGCCATTGTTTCTTTCTGTTCAGGCGATGTCTCTGTCCTAGATGTTGGACGTGTTCTTCTCCTCACACGCTGAGATGAGTGCTTTCAGAGGCGAAAGAAGAGGGAAAAAAGTCCATATTCTACTACCTGGCTAAATTGTCCTGTGATGGAAAAATATTGTTAAAGGAATGAAATCTGAATAATTGAAGCCTCTGGGCTTTAAAATTGCAGGGCTCACCGTGATTTCCAGTGCAAAGTTAGAGGCCACCTCTCCGAAATATTCATGTCATTATTTAAGAATGGATATATCAGGGATCCACTCAGGTATAGCCCCCCTCCCCCACCCCTGTTATACCGTAAGAGCTATTCTCTCGCGCTCTCTAAGCCTTGTCTTCTCTCTCCACTCCTCTCCATGTCACTCCACCATCCTCTTCTCTCATTTTCAAGCACTCTCTGAAAGGATAGGACATTTCTGCAAACACTCGCAAAGAGAAATAACAAAACCCTATACAAAAAGCACATAATGAGCTGAATTCTAGCAAACGTTTTGTATCGTTTCAGACGTGGAATCATATTTCGGTTGTCGAGTTTTACACTCAAGGTCCTTATATTCATGGTATTTTACCAACAACATATAGTGTCAACAATAGGTGCTTATGTTATCGAGTTCATATGTAAGAATGGCCCTCTACAACTTGGCTCAAGCAAAGTTTTCCCGTACTACAGTATATACAGTACACCAATTTTACCACTTAAACCCTCAGGGGTTTATAAAGTACTTGGTCTCCTCTTCTTTTCCATTCTACACCAAATTATTTTGGCAAAAATAGCTTATCAACAACCTCACAAAGCGCGTTGTGTCCTGATGTGAGCTTGTAGATCTGCTAATATCACAGAATGTTTGCCAATTTCTGCAGCTTTTCGACTCTTATGACATGCACAGTATACTGTAGGGGCATGAGCTGGTTCATGTGTTGAAAGGTTCCAGGGTGTAGATTCGAGGGCATGTTTGGCAATAGGGGTTGTGTATGCATGCATTCATGGACACATAATTGCTAATGTGCATACTGGTATACTGTATGCGTGCATACATGGCATGCTCATACTTGCATTCATGGATGTGCATCCAGTACTGTTCAGCACATTTGGCATGTACATCTGTTCTGTGTATTCACACCTAACACAAGTGTTAGGATTTAGTTTAGTTTCCCACAGAGACAGTGAATCACATTGTGACACCTCTCTGCTGGCTGCTTCTCTTCTCCTGCTGGTCACCAGGTCAGAGAAATGGCTAAATATAGGCTCCCAAACACAACAAATAAGACCTGGCCTAATGTTTCTCACCTACACATTATGAAGGTCAAAACAAATACAGTTGTGGTGTTACAAGTGCATCCGAATCCAAACGTTTCTTTGTGTGTGTCTGAATGTTTGCGTGTCTGTGCGTGCCTGCATGCCTGTGTGCCTGTGTGCGAGCGTGTCCCTGCGTGTGCACGCCTGCTGGTGCTAAGAGTGATAAGAACACAATTAGCCATTTGATCATTTAACTAGAAGCAGTGCTCTTCCGAGCACATGTCTCCACCAGGTCAGGAAGGTTATTCTGGCCTCCTGGTGGCGTTATGATGGGCCAATGTGAAAATGGTGGCAGGTCTTCTTCGGCCTTTCACGGCCGCTTCACGGACGCTGCATGCATGATTTTGTTACAAAAAATTGTTTTGCAAAGGTCGACCTGATGGTGGCACTATAACAGGCCAATGTGAAAAGGGTGGCATTTGTTCCTTGACCTATTGGGAATGTGCGTGCAAAGTTTCATGGAAAGCGCAAGCTGCGTTCATGATTTGAGGCATTTTGTTCAAAACGGACCAATCCTGCCAAGTTTGGAGGCCAATCTTAGCCAATCAGGATGGAATATGAAATATCGGACAGATCCGTCATGACTGTAGAGACATGTGTACTACTGTGTCAGTGTGTGATTTTGAATCTGAAGGAATAATATCCAAAAAATGTGTTTTACACAAGTCGGCCTCCTGGTGGCGCTATAAAAGGCTGATGTGAAAAAAGCTGGGAAATGTTTTTTCCTTGGCCTCTAGGGATTGCGCATACAAAGTTTGACACTGATTGGTGGAGTTATAGGTAAAAACACGAATCGCCTCTCTCTCTCGCTCTCTCACAAACACAGAATGTCTGTGCTGCAAGGGGACACACACATTTCTAATGAAGTGAGTAAGTGACCAACTGGTCAGTAAGAGCGAGATCATTTAGCGACCTACAACCGGGTCGCAACGTGGTCGGTAGTTTTCAGCGACCGGGTCGCTAAATCGAGCGACCGGGTCGCTAAATCAACCGACCGGCCCGGTAAATCACCGACCGCGCCGCTAAATCGACCGACCTGGTCGCTAAATCTACCGACCTGCCTGCAGTTAACTACCGACCACGTTGCAACCCGGTTGTAGGTCGCTAAATGATCTCGCCCTCTCTCCAACTGGTGCCTGGGCTTCATTTCATAGAACCATGCTTGACATTTCATAGAACCATTACATTACAAGTCTGAATGAGAAGCCTGTTGGCTCGGATGCGACTGAAGCTGTCTCTCTGTGGTTTCAGTCACTTCCCCAAATAATTGATAGGCTTTTTGGCAGAACCCTCCTGTAAAAACCTAATTTATATGTTGTCACACAATGGTGTCACTCCCAAAGAATAACAGATATTCAAGCTAGCACTACAACAGTGTAGACTTAAATGGTCCTTTTAAACCGCACAACTAAATCCAATGGGATATACAGTATAAAGAGTCAGTCTGTGTCTGTGTCAGAAACGAAACAGAGTCACATACCTGACAAAATCGACGGGTGGTTATTTAATCTTAGACGTGATCTAAGATTTCCCTATGGGAATTCCGAAAGAATAACGCCTTGACCCAGTGGGTAGTGGGAGTGATGTCAGGACTTGGGTACTCTATGACTCATATCTACTTATATAATTCATTATGCAGATGTTAGAATACATATTAAAATTATGTAATGACCTTCCCTTCATACGGTACTTCATTCAGCTCTGTTTTAACCCCATTTTTAAAATGTTATTGTGTTGCATTATTTCTTTCTTTATTTCTTTTTATATTTAATGTTTAAAGGGATATTTCACTTCGATTTTAAGTTGCTTCATTCAATATTTACATATGATGTAAATGTTATCAGGCCCTTCTCCTCCAAGACCCCTCCCCGTACACACCCATTGTAAATTTGTTAGAGGGGAACCTGGTCCTCCAGCTCCACGGATCTATGAGGCCAAGCTGGTCAGCATGGAATCCCACCGCCTTGGCTCACCCATTGTAACTTCAAACTCCATTTTAACTGTGATAAATTCATCAAAAACACACATTATCTTTTCTGGTGACTCATACTACCCTCCTAATACGTGAGCTGGCCATGTTTTTTCCGATAACTTGTTTTCATTTATTTGTAATAATTCTTTGGGAAAATGGAAACTATTAAATACAATACAAAATTATTAAAAATAATTGAAAAACATTATAGAAAAACACGACCAGCTCACGTATTAAGAGGGTAGTATGAGTCACCAGAAAAGATTATGTGTGTTTTTAATGACTCTATCATGGTTAAAATGGCGTTTGAAGTTACAATGGGTGTGTATGGGGAGGGGTCCTGAAGGAGGAGGGCCTGATAACATTTACACAAAATATCTAAATATTGAATTAAGCAAATTAAAATCTGTCTAGGGTGTTCATAAAAGCCAAAAGTTTTTTTGAAAGTTTTATGTAAGCACGTGTATTATTGTTGCAGGACTCACTCAAATATCTTGCATAACCATAAACACATTTTTGTTTAGAGGCTTTTACTAGACTCATATCAAAACCACTTTAACATGCTGTGAAATTCAATGATTTTGACAAAAACAATAGTAGCACATACTGAAATGATTGGAAAACAATTGCTTCCTCAAAAACCAAACAAACCACAGAATGTGTTTGAGCATGGTCAACAGAAATGTATTCAGTGCTTCAGGAAGGAAACCTTTTTTATAGCAGGTTTTATATTGCAGGCTTGGGAGAGAAGACAACATATTTAGTTTAAGACTGAGCTGTAAAATAACTTAATAACTAAATAAACCACTAAGACGCCTAAGGGCGAAAAGTGACCATCTGTCTTGGCCATCTGTCTTGGCCATATATGGATTCTGTTAGTGTGGTTTCCCTAGCAGGGCATCATCTGGGATACAATCCCTTTTATGCCCATATATGGAGATCCCTGATGTCATCAATATTAAGACCATATTTGGGAATGCCCATTATGTCAGTCTCTGTTGTATTAGCGCAACCTCGCTGGTTATAATAGGCTAATGTAGTCTGGGATCACTTCACTTTTCAGGGTTGTAACCAGTCTGGAGCGGAAACCACAAACACATGTTGTAGTACTCAAAGGACTACAATTTGCCAGAAAGATCAAACCGGATTCAGTTTTAACCCAAAATATTCCCCTGCGCTCAAGGACATACTTTTAGAGCCTACCTAATGAACTCCATGATGCGGAGTAGTTTTGCTTTTGAAAAATTCGTTTGGTATATGCATCTTTTAGTACAACTGGTAGCGAATGGCAAGACTACACTAGGCTATTCCAGCATTTTAATAGGGATTGGGGAAACAAACGGGGGAACCAAAACAAAGTGACGTCGCTTGTTATAGTGGTTTCCGTGCTTTAGGCGGAAACCAAACGGCATGTTGTGAACGAACACCAGGCTTTCCCCCAGAAAGCCTGGTAGGTGAGGTTAAGGCTAATGTAATGAATGTTACCTATTTGGGAGAAAGTTCACTCTCTCACGTCAGCTCAAATGCAACAGCTGCAGTCTAGAGTGTGCAACCAACAACAGGTGTCCTGCTTTGTATTAGAAAAGTTCCTACCAAAAAAGAAAAAGTTCTCTCCAGCACCAGGGGTCCTGGCTGCTACTAATCGTATCCACCTTCTTCTCTTTTTATTTATTTATGCTGTGACTATTAGTTGGTCTGTAGCTGCTGTTTATTCATCCAGAGCATCCAGAACCGGTCAACGCAATATTTCTTGTGCACACTGCCTCTAACTTATTACCTCCATTAATCATTATATTGCGACCGAAGGTCGCAGTATACCATGAGAAATGTCGCAGCTTGTCCGTCAGTCCTTCAGTCAGTCCTTCAGTCAGTACAGGAAGTGGTGTCACATGACATCACCTCATCAAAGATCAAACCCTGGACATCACAGGTGATATCACAGGTGACATCACCTATGTAAAAGTCCATATATGGTTATCCCTTTTATGCCCATATATGAAGATCCCTGATGTCATTGATATATATCCCTGTCCCACTCCCAATGTTATCAATATTAAGGACATATCTGGGAATGCCCATATTTGGTAATGCCCATATATGGGCATGTTTTGACATTTAACATTGTTGACTATCACGCAGGGGTCTCCATATATGGGTAACTGGTCCGATATAATTCACTGGCCAGATGGCCAAGATTTGGCCCTTTAGGGCGAGGTCATGTCGCCCTGAGGCGTCTTACTAGTATAATGGAATCAATGACGTGGCCACATGAGGTCCGAGAACCACATTGGACCCATGCCGTTCCCATGTGGATCCCATGATCAACTTGGTTTCCACAGTCACCTGTAAGCGGTCTGTTTGTGTTTGTTTGTTTTTGTATTGTCCAGAGCGGTATCTGGATTGGGCTGAGACCTTGCCAAAAGGTGGAGTCATACATCATAGGGCATCTGACAGTGAGTGTTTTGTGGTGTGTTTTTTTTTTTTCTGTGAATTTGACATTGTTGTATTGCTTTGGCGAAGTGAGACAATGCCAGCAGTACCAATACCAATTAAGCATTTTCAATTGAACAGACATGACAAGGAGATTGGAGTTATGAGGGGACATGTGCTGTGTGATGGACCATCATGTGGCAGATGGAGTAAAGATTGAATGCAAGATAAAGGGAGGAGGGGGGGGGGGGGTGGATAAGGGTGGGAGTGTGGGTATAGAATACTGAGTAAGAGTGAGATGGACAGAGAAGTGATAGAATGAGAAAGAAAGAGAGAGCCAGAGAGACTTCACATTGCTTTTAACGGCATTAACCTGGCTCACCGTGTATATAATTTAGTGCCACCATGACGCAATGGAGATACTGCACACAAGGAGCTGTGTGTTGACAACTTCTATGGCTCCCACACACTAAAACACACAGATGCTGTTGCACAGAGACCCCCCCCCCCCCCCCCCCCCACACACACACACACACACACACACCGTCTTTTTCGTTTATCCTTCACTCGCTCACTCACTCACTCACCTAATTAATTCCAACATTGCGTTGTTACTCGTTAGCTTGAAAATCTGTCGTTTTTGATGAGCGACAAGTTGAGTGAGTATAAAACACTCTCTTCACTGCGCTTGGTGATCAGTTTACAGGGTTTTGGGAAGCAAAATAAATCTGTCCTAAAACAGGCTCACGTTCAATTTCGCAGCATACCGTAGGTCTGTGTAGCAGACAGAATTGTATAAACATATCTCTGTCAGAAAGAAGAATTCTGATTATTTCAGTTTCTAATTGCTTTGTTAAATAATCTAAACACTTTGTTTGAAATGCCTTTGTCAAGTTTTCTTTTTCATCATATACTGTATTTTTTCATCCCACAATCCTTTGCATCCTGAATCTACACAAGGTTTCATATCCTGACTCAGTTGGTAGTACTTGCACTCCTACAATTATAAAAGTATTTATTAATTATACATCTAGTTAGTTTGTTTTACATGGTAATATAGGCTGCGGTCAGCATAGTAGTATAGATCTGATCATTCCCAGTGTGTGTTTGTTAACCGGCTTGGACTACCAGATGGGTGGATTTTGCCACAGGATAACACAATGTCTACCAGAAATGTTTCTGTACTCCTTTAGAATTAATTTGAAAGTTGTGATGTATTATACTTTTCTGCATCTGATGAGCCAGACACAGTCTGCTGTCCTGACCCAGTAAAACTGACCCATCCCGTTCCAATAGTCTGGGACTACAGGTACAGATACTGAGTGTTCATTTGAATTGTTTAAAGGATTTCTACTGTGTAAGGCACAACAAGTACGAAGAATGGTTTGCAAATACTGTTATGTGCAGGTCTGGTAAGTGTAGTGCAATACAATTACTGAAAGGATGCTAACATCTCACACCCTGCAATATGGAGAGGCCAGGCGGCAGTATGTGGGCTCCCATATCATTTTACAATTTGTGCCAGGCCAGGGATTTATGTTAAATGTACTTGTGTATCTTTGCTGCTGACCTATAACTGTGCAATATCAATATGCTCCACTCTATGCACATTCACACACGTTCAAATTGTGACTAATCAAGGATGTGCAATGAATATTCATTGATTCAGAGTTCAAGAAGCTTCCCTGCGTCGAGCGTTAGAAGGTAATGTCAGAGGGTAGCACTGCACTCATGCTAATTCCCTCCTCCCGACTCTTCCTCCCTCTGCAGGGGTTGCAGTTAGAGGAGGATTTGAGAGAAGTGCCCCCGCAGACCCGTCATGTTCCTCCACCTTCTCAGCATGATCCGTCTCTCCATCTCCTGCTGTCTTCTAATGTGAGTCTCCTGCTCTTTCAGGCAGCTCGGTTGTGTCCATTCCCTTAGGTTATGAAACCATTTCTTCCACAGACATGTTAATGTTATTAGCCACCCCACCAGTGAACATCTTACCTGGAGGCTGGCTTACGCTGAATGAGCACCACATCATCACAATGTTCTCCTGGGTTCAACTCTCGATCCGTGTTGCCTGTTGTTGCTGTCCTCACTCTCTAAACCAACATTTACTCAATTTAATTAATTGTCTTGCTTTTGATTATTTATTCTGTTTGTCTGTGCTCAACTTTAAAGTAATCTGTTTTCCAGAGGATAACATGTTAAAGTCTGTAGGCCTAACACTTGTTTTGTGGTCCTCGATGGAATGTCATTTATAAGCACATACAGCAAATAATACACACTTACACATACAGTACAAAATCTAAAAGCCCCAATGCTGGAAACACCTCCACATGATTCCAAGAACATACTTAACCCTGATTCCTAAACCTAACCCTAACCCTAACCCTGTATTATTATTATTTTTTTTACCTTGCAGGTATCATCTATACTATAATTTTGCGAATGTCTGTCTGTCTGTCTGTCTGTCTGTCTGAGTGAGTGTCTGAGTGAGTGTCTGTCTGTCACAGCGTTTCTCCTCAGTGGCTGGAGCAATTGATCTGAAATCGCATCACCAATAGCATATGAACACACCTGACATAACTGTGAAGCCCGTTTGTCACTTTCACAAATCATATGCTGTATATTAGCATTTTTATGGTGTAACTACTATCTATTCTGCATCTAGCATGAGGCATATCTATTCCGCATCTAGCATGGGGCAACATGTTTAACCAGCTCTGTGTGTGTGCGCGCGTGTGTGTGCGTGTGTGTGTGTGTGGGTGGGCGGGGGGGGGGGGGGGACGGGTGTTGGCTGGCCCTCTTTCAGATGTTGTCATGTAGATCGGTACACAGTATCTCTGTAGCCTTTAAACGAAACGGGTATTTCTTACATTGATGCTCCTACATATTATCATGCAAGCACCAGAAAGTTACTTTCCATCCCTCATATACTGTGTGCACAGTGCACACCCCATAACCCACACACTGCACATCATTTCGGAGCTCATATCTTTGAACGGGTAAGGACTAGTAGAATGAAAGCATGACAAACAGTTTCAGTCTGTGTATTTATCTGTGTCTATTAATAGCTCTGTCTTGTGTGGATGGTAATTGTTGCCTGTTGAGAATCATAAAGGTCAAATCTATCAGAAACAGTAATAGCTGCAGCTGAATCATGCCAAATGATGTGCATTCTGTTTGAATAAATGTTTTTCACACCTATCTGTTAGATCTTTTTGCACCTGTATGAGTGTACATGTCTGTCTCTCTTTCTCTCTCTGTCTGCTTCTTCCTGGAGGGTTTGATGGAGAGCAGGTCGAATGTCAGCGGGAACTGTTGTCATAACCGGAGGAATTCTCGCCGGTGTCATACTTCTGTGCATCGTAGCAGTGCTCTGTTACTGTAGACTCCAGGTATGTTTCTGTGTGTGTGTGTGTGTGTGTGTGTGTGTGTGTGTGTGTGTGTGTGTGTGTGTGTGTGTGTGTGTGTGTGTGTGTGTGTGTGTGTGTGTGTGTGTGTGTGCGCGCGCGTGCGTGCTTGTGTGCGTGCTTGTGTGCGTGTGTGTTTGAATCAGTCTCTCCCTTATCAATTCGTTTTAATTCAGTTCAATTCAAATGAGCTTCATTGGCTTAAAATACTTAGATACACTTACTAGGCAGACAGTATAACAATATTACCAATACTTACTTATGAGGTTGAGTTCTATCTCTCCATCCTGTCTCCCCTTCTCCATCCTTTCTCCTTTTGCTTGTTTCATAGTAGTATGAATTTAGTAGACATAGTAGTGCATGGTGTTGTGCACCCGAAAATAGCAGATCTACAAGCTCTTGAGTTTCAGTGCGTTGTAAGCCTGGGCAATATATCGAAAATGTATCGATATCGAGGTATCAACATGCAAGGTATACATATCGACAAAGAGGCTTGAAATGAGGTATTGGCGTATGTGTCAAATTAATTAACAGATACACTATGCATGCACGTAGCACATGCCAAAAAGCAGTCCATCTGTAACCAGGTGTGGTTATTTCAATAAAACCTACCTAACCCTTCTATGTGTACTACTGTGCAGTGTGCATGCATGGATATGCTATTCATTATATGGGTTAGGCAGGCAGTGGACCTAAAGCGGAACAACATTAAAAACGATATAATGCAATTGTATTTACTAATATCGTGAGTAATATCAATATCGAGGTATTCAAAAACGTTATAGAATATCGAAGGTTTTCCTAATATCGCCCAGCCTTAGTGCGTTGTGAGTTTGTAGGCTGCTATTTTTGTATGTACGACACCGGCGAGAAACTAAAGTATAAATCAGACCTTACTCTCCCTCTCTCCCAGTACTACTGCTGCAAGAAGAATGACTCTGAGGTGGATGTGGCCTCCATGGCTGGAGCCGAGTCCCACTCCCACTTTGCCTGTAATGCGTGCACTGCCCTGGCCATGGATGGGGCTGCCGTCACCTCCGCGTCCCTGGACCGGCTCAACGCCAGTCCCCAGCGCAACCACTGTCCCACCTGCTCGCCCTACTACCTCCGCTCTGGACTCACCGACGACATGCGCAACGGAGGGGAGCGTCTTGGCTTCCATACCTATTACGAGAACCCTTCCGTCTGTCTCCCCCTGTCCATCAACCCCCAGGGCTCCTCCCCCATAGGATACGACAGTCCCTCGGACATGTTCCCATCTCCGCCACCGCCGCCACGCCCCTACAGCACCACGGTCTGACCATGTGAACCCACAAGCAACGTGCCCACACTCCTGACGTGCACCAAAAACCTAACATGCCGGACAAATGCTCATTCAAGTGTAAACATGAACATGAGCATTCTATGTCTGCTGAAGTTAAACACGTTTCAGACATGCGCTATGACACACACGTCCGGTCCTAAACTTCCACGGGGTCGACTGATCATTTTGACCTGGCTGATAGCCTCCGTGTCAGGTATTGACGGACAAACTCCTGTAGAGCCACAGAGGGGGGACTGTAGAGGTGCAATCCATGTAGTCTCCATGTCAAAACGTACACCCAGAATAAGTAGAACCTTAGTATCTTTAAACCCAACCTTTTATTCACCCACACCCCAGCCCAGTTCCTATAGCTCTCCTCGACATTGTTTGCCCCTATCCCAGCTTGCATAAAGTGAGAGCCTGAATGCCCCCCGGCCCTCTCCGCCGGGCTTATTGTACATGAGGGCTATCAGTTTTTTGTTCGTTTTTTGTTTACTGTAAGGGTGTCGTCTTAAACCTAATGAATGGTTTGTTTCAGAGGCATGACATTAAGTGAAACAAGTGGGTTATTCTGCCTTTTGTCATGAGAAGGGTGACATTGGAAAGCAAGGCCTTCTTTCAGAGAATTCTAGCCTCCTAGATACTGATTTGGAGTAAAACTAAAGATAGATATCTGACTCCTTTTTTCTTAATCGGGTCCAAATTAGCTCAATGAAAGACATTTGCGATGGCAGTGAGTGTCTTATGAGATGTGTGATTTACTTACATTTTTAATGTTTAGAATTCTAAATGGGGGAAGAATGAAGCAAAGAAAGCATCTCTAGACTATCAGGGTGTAGCCTTGGTGTTTGGATATTAAAGTAAAGGGTGTAAGTAGAGACAATGAGATCAAAACTATAGCCCATTTACATTTATTAATCAGGCAACTTTAACTTTCTTAATCAGTTTTGTATCCATAAGATGTGATATGTGGTACAGTAAAGTTAAAAGTAAAGCAGTAATGTATTATATGCCTAACTCTGTGGATCTTTCAGATGTGTTATAGTTTCAGTGTGGGAGTGTCAGGGTTTAAGCGTGTCACTGGAGAACTTGTCTCAGTGACACCTTATCTTCTGTCTTTTTTATTCAGGTTAGTGATTCTCTTTGCTTTTGTGTGTGTGTGTGTGTGTGTGTGTGTGTGTGTGTGTGTGTGTGTGTGTGTGTGTGTGTGTGTGTGTGTGTGTGTGTGTGTGTGTGTGTGTGCGTGTGTGCGCGCGCGCGTGTGTGTGATATAACTCAACTTGATAAAGGTAGGGACAAAGTAAGAGGAACACGAAACATTCACTTGAGGATTAGCTTAACCACTTTAAACCTGACCCCCTCCCTTATTTTGGACATGTTATTATAGGTGCATAGCTTCTAGATGGGCTATTTTCAAAATAATTTACATTCTTGAAACTTTTGAAAATGACTGAAAATAGGGCTCAAGTGGTTAAACTGGCCTTGAATTCAGATAAAAACTGAAACAGGAAAAAAAAGAAACATTAACATATCAACACAATGATACTATTACCGATATAGGCAGTGCTGGGGAGTAGTGAACTACATTTAATTATACCAGAAGTTTAAATAGATATTAAATAGCCTACCTATAAAAGACATCTTTTGTGACGTTAACTACTGATGATACTAACACTTTTGAGCCATAAAAGGAATATAATACTGGGTTTTGAGAAGCCTATCACTTCCTCACATCTTGCCCCCCTCCTATTTTAGGATTCTTTGTTAAAAAATGAGAAATAATATGTGGTACATTTACATTATATATAATGGTATCTATTTGTTTATTTTGATGTTCACTCTGCACTGGTGTTCACTGCAGCTTAGCCAATATAGTTCAGCAAGTCACCACAAAGAGCACCTGATGTATCAACATGGACTTGTACCCTTTATATAGGTGGATTAAATGTCTTTGCACACTGCTGCGTTTTTCAGCCCGAATATCGGAGTGAATTTCGGAGCGCGCAAATAAAAAAATCAACCTCACGTTATGTCAGTCACGTTTGCACACTGCCGCCCATTTCGTGCACCACTCGGTCCCTTGCTCTCTCTATCTCTCTCTCTCTCCTTGCCCTGAAAAACGCATTTCGCAACGAAAAACGCAGCCGTATGCAAAGACCTTTAGTTCCTTAATTTATTTTGATGGTTGGAAATTTGTATTTTTCAGAGCCTGTACTAACATCATTAGATTACGTTTGGGATACTCTGATAATGAATAGAACCTATTTTAAACAACAACAAAAAGAAATGTCCACGTTGTTTCACAAAATGTTCCTTTTTTGTGGAGGAATAAACATTTATATCTGCCTGGAGATGTCTTTGTCTTTCTTCACCTCTTCACACACAACCTGGCCCTGAAGTTCAGCAGTTAAAGCCCAATGTTGGTGCAAATCGGCAAATGCCCATATATGGACTGGACATACCCGATGTCATACTCGCGTCACGGCAACCACTTGCAATTATCCCTGAATTGCATCGTTCTAGTCTTATTATAGTACTTTTTTATATAATCATTTGATCATGGTCATTATCATGTCAGTATCATGGTAACATGATGGGAGACAACTCCTTCTAACGCTATGGACCAGAGCTAATACTGACCATGATACTGTTACTGACATGATACTGACCATGATACTGACATGATACTGACCATGATATGGAGACACAATGACCAGCACCATGGCATCCCTGTCATAGGTGGTCCCCTGCTAAATGATGGAAAGTTGGTAACCAAATGAACCCTTATAGATCTTTTACTCTTGAGAGTGTAAAATGAAACCAAATGGACCCTTATAGATCTTTAACTCTTATAAAATAGATGTTTTTCCCCCGATTTTTCTTACTGTTTCTTTTTGTGGATTTATTAACTCAAGAGTAAAATTATTGTTAAACATCTGCCTTACTTGATTTACATGAAGTTTACACAATTATAGAATGTAGAAGAATTGTTATCTTGATAAACATTTGTTATCTCTCCTATAGCACCACATCAATTTAGCCTGGAATTGTGGATACAATCTTTTCAACGATAACAAAATATTCTAAGGATACATTTCATCAAATGGTGGTCTGTGGCGCTAATGCCAATTGATATGAAAATGGTTGAAAACCACAGGTTTTGGACATTTCCACCTGACAGTGATATTATGCAAGTGGGGTGTGTGGGAGTTTTTCTTTTTTTCTACTGAAATTACTGTAAGGAGAACAATTGAGTCTTTATTAAAGAAATGGAGCAGCCTCACTCTGCCCTGTCATCTGTCTAGGGTATTCTGTATCAGGCACATGCACACATAGACATCAAAGGGGGCTTGAGCCCTGCCCCTTTATCCGTCTTTAAAAAGTTCCCTCTCCAGACCATGAATGCGGTTTCTGCTATGGTGAAAGAAATCTCTTTCCATGCCATACCTGAAGGCAGAATTCAAGAGAATTGCCATGTCCAAACTCTCCTGAACGTGATTGCAGCATCTTATGTTGAAAGAATTGCCCTCTCTGTGTAGAAATCCATGTCGTTACGCCACATCTCCAGTATTCACTTGATTATGCTTAGTTCAGTGTGGTATCAAGCACCGAAAATAGCAGACCTCCAAAAGTCACAACGTGTTGTGCTGCGACGCGTTGTGAGCTTGGAGGTCTGCTATTTTTGATATTTTCACCAAAAGGCCCTTTTAGAAATGTCAGCCCCTGCCTCTCTAACATTTCTCTGCACGTCCCAGTTCAGTATTCATGTCATGGTATTCCTGGTCCAGCAGTTCCTGCTGGACCAGTTTCAACTCCTGTCTAACAGCTCGGCCAGGGCCTTCTCTGCTATCAGGAACAATGGCAGGAATACTGTGACGAGCTCGTCTCAGGGACGGCAACACCCCGAGGAGAAATATCACAAATACCACGCGTTTATAACCGGCAAAGAAAACAAGGAGTTGCTTGCTGTGTATACTTCAGACCCCGAGAACCTGTGTGTGTGTGTGTGTGTGTGTGTGTGTGTGTGTGTGTGTGTGTGTGTGTGTGTGTGTGTGTGTGTGTGCGTGTGTGTGTGTGTGTGTGTGTGTGTGTGTGTGTGTGTGTGTGTGTGTGTGTGTGTGTGTGTGCCTGTGCACTCCCCCTCCACACAAGGGAGGGGGAGTGAAGGAATAACAATAGAAGAGAGAATAAGGTGACAGACTAAGAAAGAGAAACACAGCAATGGGTGTGTCTCTGTCACTTTCAGCAGTCACATAGGTCTCAAAAGCACCTGCAAGACACACTTGCCAGTGTGTGTGCATGTAGTCTGACCTGTTACCTATTAGCTATGTAAGCTCTTGGAGTACCCTATTCATCTGCACCTGTCTACCTTTGGACTATAACTGCTGAGTCTCAAAGGAGTTTCCCTGCGTCTGGAGATCTGGACTTTATCCCTGTATCCTGATTTACCGGCACACTGCTGGATTTCCGGTTTACACTCTTAATATGGATACCCGGGAAACTGCTGCTGAATTTTTCTGAACTCAGTTTCTACCTCTGATAAAAGCCATCGGTCCACAGGAGTGGATTTGGTGCGAGTGACAGGTTCCTCTCGGAGCCCATCTGGGAACGACAGACTTCATGGTTAATTTTCACTCCATACAAACCAGTTATCCTATCAACTGCTGCTGTAACACTTCCTGGAGTTAAACTGTCTTTCATGCTGCTATTTACATGCTGCTTTTACAAAGGCAGGGCTTCTGAGAATCTACTCTCCTGACTGGAATTCACCTGTGAAGACTTAACAAGTGGCACAACATTGGCAGTGTACTGTGTGTGTGTGTGTGTGTGTGTGTGTGTGTGTGTGCGTGTGCGTGTGTGTGTGTGCCAACCCCTGTGACCCTTCAATAGTTGGGCAGGATGATGGAGGAAGTGTCAATCATGATGGCGTATGACGCCCACATTACAGACCAGATGAACGAGGAGGAGATCCTGGCTTGTCTTGTGGCAGAATCTCGGCCCAAATCCACAGTAAGATTAACCACTTAGAAGCCTGCCGTCGCTATTTTGGGCATGTAAACATTGCCAACATTGTCCCAAATCTCTCTGTGCTTGGACGGTTGGCTATGTTTGGTATCTTCACTGCATGACAAAGTATAAAATAGGGCTTAAGTGGTTAACTGATAAATATTGGCTTTTCAGAACTAGAATTACTTAAATCAGCACTATATGTTGTAGCTTTCCTCTTCTACCACGGATTTGAACCTGCATGGTTTCCAGCTCAAGAGCTATTTTTTACCATTGAGCTAATAGAGCCTGCCTGCTTGCTCCGGATAAATTGAATCTTTACCATTAGGTCAAAATCTTTGACACAATCTAAATGTCTCAATAGAAGACCAGGGAAACAATACCACCCCAATTGTAAAAGTTATATTGTATACTCTATCATACATATTGGAAAAATGTATATTTTATTTGTTAAAAAAGTTAGTGAGGCTTTAATTTTCTAAGTACAATTAATTTGCAGGAAGTTGCCAAATGCCATTGGTGTAGAGACAAAGAATATAGAAATACAATAGATACTGACAGATATTTCTCAGGCAGTTATAAGACAGTTTTAACTCCCTTGGGGTCCGGAAACTAGTTCAGAACTTTAAAATAGTCAGTATTCTTTAAAGGGAGTAAAAGAAAGTGATATTCACAATGGCTGCAATGTGCTGCTATTATCAATAGCTGAGCAATGACTTACTACAACATTATTCAACTTGGCCATCACATTACAGGCAAAATATAATTTAAGGCTCAAATTCAATGTAGGATCATGACCTGGCATTGACTGCTTCAATCAAAAACTGCTAGCAGTATAACAATAGATATAGTGGCTTGCACCGAAGGCCATGCTGAGCATAAACAGACATGACAAGCAAGGCAAAACAGATTCCCGTGCAAGATGGAAATACAGGATGGAGGTCAAATATTTTGGAATCAAGAACTGGAATACTTTTCAAGAAAATAGCATTCTTTCTCCTCTTGAACAATAACTTTCCTTCCAATTCCTATTTTAACTGTTCTTTATCCCTATCTTGATCTCTGTTTGGGTCTGTGCTTGATTTTTTTTTTTTTTTTTTTTAGTTTTTCTCACTCAGACTCTATCTGGCTCCATCTCTGTTTGGATTAGATAACTCTCTTTAGCTTAGTCAAACATGACATCTGTTGATATTACTGTAACTGATTGGCCTTGACGCTCCCTCTCTCCTCAGGTTCCCTCTAAGAAGCCTAAACTCAAGGAGAGCCAGTTACAACAGCTGCAAGAACCAGAGGACCCTATAGACAGATACCAGGTTCGAAGATATAGTGTATACAGTATGCTATAATATATTTCCCTTACAAATGCTACAGTGGACATCTCATTCTTGTCTGCCTCCATCTCTACATTTTTGCCGTCCGTTCTCCCCTCCCTGTCACAGAAGTGATATCTTTTTTAAATCTTTCCCCATTCAGGCTGGGAAGACATTTTAGTGTAGTACAGTACGTAGAACGTATGTACAGTATGTAGCAACATATTTGTTTTTGTAATTTTTGAATAATATTTGACTTTATTCTGAAAACTTAGGTCAGGCCTAAATGGGTCAAAGAGACTCAACACATTTGCAAGTGTCTCACATTCTCTTTTTTCCAAAGTGGTATCTTTTAAGCTCCTGGGAATTTCCTGTAACCATCTAGATGCTCTCATATTGTGTTGTGCTGCGTCAAGTTCTGCAAAATCTGACTTTGTGTTCTGTGTCCTACAGAGAGAGAACCACCAGCTGCAGCAGGCCAGTCTGCGTCTGGAACAGGAGAATGACAACCTGGCTCACAGGTTAACCACGGGCAAGATTGCTTTGAAGAACGCTTTGAATGAGGTATTTCTAACTGCTGCTCTATTTCAGACAGACAGAGAGCACTATTATAAAAAAATGCTAAGAAAGAAACAAAATGCTTCGGGGTCAAGACTTCAAATACCAAACCATTCGGCCGCTCAAAGGCTAAGACTAAGCAATCAATAAAAACAGTGGAATGATGAGAAAATGTGGGGTTTGGAGTTAGCTGGGGAAAGCCATATTGAAGAGGTGGGTTTTGAGAGTGACTTTGAAGGTTTGGAGGGTCGATGATGATGATTTCCAAATTTATTGCAGTTGAGTTTGAGGAATTTATATTGCATCTTTACTTCTTTGAGGTAGGCAGTGAGGGTTAGGGTTTGAATTACTTTCAGTGGAAAGTTTTAGTGACACACCCTCGAAATACTGGGAGCCTTAAAGAGGTGGTG
This sequence comes from Nannobrachium achirus, assembly GCF_963921795.1. Lineage (NCBI taxonomy): Eukaryota > Metazoa > Chordata > Actinopteri > Myctophiformes > Myctophidae > Nannobrachium > Nannobrachium achirus. Next base: position 31,609,418 of record NC_137827.1, on the reverse strand, counting down.
CCATAGTTTTGTGCTTTTTCTGTTTTGTATAGTGTCTATGGAGTTAACAATAATCTAATAGACCACCGGGTGTGGTTATAATATGCAAATTTGCCTTCCCTATGTATTTTTGGTTTCTTCCTGAAAGCTGAACGCCGCAGAGTCAAAAGGCCTGATCGAAAAACACAGATTTAATGACATCATGAGATAATCCCCTTTTACCATACACCTAACTTCAGCTGGGTCACCACCCACCTGACAACCAGTCAATGAACTGGTGGGTGTGGCCACATAAAAGCTTAATTTGAACTCTTTCTGTACACTTCTTTTGGAAAATATCTTCCTCCTAGTATAATCATAATAACTATTCATCATGTTTTAGGGGGGATGGCACCCCATCTTTAATCCACCAAAGAAACTAATGTGCCATACACAGCCTGAAAAAGTAAATATAGTCCCCTGATCTACATGCACGGTGTGTTGACAGGCAGAGGACAAGGTGGATGAGCTCACCAAAGAACTTCTACACACCAGACATCGGCTACAGGCCACAGAGGAGGAGAAGAGAGTGAAGGATGAGGAAGCATCAATGGTAAAAACATAAACATGAGTTTTTCATTCCTAACACCATTGTGGCGTGAAGGACCATATATGCAATAGCAGAATTCTTTATGCAACTCCAAGAAAGGTTTGTTGAGCGACTTACCATGTCGGGGAATATCTAAATTCAGTTAATCGGTTATTCTATTCTTTCCTGTGATAAGTTGAAGGAGGTGTTTCAGAGGGAGCTGGAGAAAGCTGGGCACGAGATTAAGAGGTCAAATGGCATCATCACAGACTACAAACAGGTACATGGCCTGATCACTAAATAAGTTAATATAAGCCTAAATTTAAAGAGAGCAGCAAACTCTTGTTCTTGATGTCAGTTCAACAGGTAAGACATTAGTTAGCCTACTTGAATGTCTATCAAGCTGATGCTAATATATGTTATCAGTCGATGAGGTAGTATGAGCGATACAGACACCATTTCCGATTGTCAAGTAACTGGATTTATAACCTGAACCTCCCTTGCTCTTCACCAAAATAGCTATCTACAAGCTCACAGAGCGTTGTGATGTTGTAGATCGGTTATTTCCTTTGGCAAACATTCCCCCCCAGAATAGGGATGCTGGGGTTCAAGTTGTTAACACCACATACAAATTACTGATGAAGTGAGATGTACATTCTTCCAGATTTGCTCTCAGCTGACTAGCCGTCTAGAGAGGCAGCAGGCAACACACAGACAGGAGATGGACACACTCAGGGTGAGATAACACTGCTCACCAAGGGTGTCACAACAAGAGGGGAAAAGTGGGACCAGGTTACCAGAGCCCAAGGTGGAGGGGCCCTATAGCTATTGAGAAATAGCAGATATACAAGCTCACAGCTTGTATATCTGCTATATTTTTTGAAACGTCGTGAAAATGTGTGCAAATCTTTGAATATATGTATTTGGTAAGCAAACATTTGTAACTCAAATGTTGCTTCTGGGGGGTCCCTGGAACAACATGTTTTGAGACAGGGGCCAAATACCTATCATTTTGGGGGTCCTTCACATGAAAAAGCTTTAGCACCACTGACGTAGAATCTTAATTTTTTTATTTTTGAAAAATGCACACAATTTTTCAAAAATAGCAGATCTACAAGCTTCGCGAGCTTGTATATCTGCTATTTTTCAATAGTTAAAGTACCCAGGGCCCAGAATTTGGTGCGACACCCGTTTGATACTGATAATTGTGTGGCTCGCTGAAAATAGATGTCTCATGTTTTTTGGATGGAAATCTGTTACTTTCATGACGTGGCCATATGATCTCAGCCAGTACTCATCCTGTGGTGTTTCCCTATCATCTATCATTTTACTTTAAGAGTTTCATTTCCCCTTCCTTGGCTCAGACCAAAATCAGAATGTTTGTAAACAAGTGTGTAGAACTGTATTTCCAAGTACACGTGTCCAAAACATTAGCTATGTCAAGTTTGTCAATGGTTATGTAATGTAAATGTAGCCTGGCTACAAGCCATGTAACACCTTGCACCATAGATCGTCTCAATAGGGCCCTTTGTCACTAAAACTCTATAGGCCTATCATGTTTTGCTGTCTCCCTGTATTTGTCTTTCATCTTATTTCTCTATCATTCTCACCCTCAGAGCACAGTGATGTCATGCTCCCACTGCAGGAGCGTTCTAGAATCAATCGACCATTCCAACGCGGGTCAGGAGGACGAGTGGTCAGATGGTAGGCCTGTCACAATTATTACATAATCGTCTAATCGCAATTATTTGACATAATCGCAATTCTTTTGTCATAATCGTTTCCATGTAGCAGATCTACAAGCTCAGAATCGTGTCCTGTTGTGAGCTTGTAGATTGGCTATTTCCACTATCTTTTCTTTGTATATTTAGGTTATGTGTCATGCTATGTGCAACTTCAAAGCCTACAAGCCATACAGAAATGTAATTGTCAACAACAAAAACACAATTAAATCATAAATCGCAATTACTGTATTTGAGTGACAGTTTTGATCATGGTGTAAAATGTCTCAACGGTGACAGCCCTATCAGGTGGTTCTATGAGCCCTGAACCTGGTCAGGCTGGGGAGCAGCTCAGTCCCAGAGAGGCAGAGCAGAGCGGGGAGGAGCAGAAGCAGAGCAGGGACGAGGAGATGGAGGCAGTCAGGGCCCAGGTCACAGAGCTGGAGCAGGAGCTGGCCCAGACCAAGGTCCAGATGGTGGATGCCAAGTGCAAGATCCAGGTCAGAACATCACGCATGCACGCACGCACGCAAGCACGCACGCACACACGCACACACGCACACACACACACACACACACACACACACTGGCGCACACTGGCGCACACTTTTGTAAGCCAACTGTACATTATTGAGGTCAAGCCCCAGCATCCAACACTGCTTTGTCACACGATAGTCAGGTGCCAGCAGGCATGTAAACACACACACGTGCATGAACAAACCACACGCATGCATGCACGCACACACGCACACATGCATGCACGCACACCCAAAATCTAAAATGTGTTGATTTGCTATGCTATTTTGTTGGCATACAGTTAGTAATTAAACTGAAACTGTCCTGGAGCTCCACTTGACAAGCTGCCAGTTCCCAGCACAAGCAAGCCTGTTTTATTGCAAAAATAAATGTCAGTTAGCTGAACCATCCAAATATCAACTGCAACTTCTCACATGTACATACACTGTCTACATTTACTATCCTAAACTGAATAGAGTCGATATGGATATGGTTGCCTTTCACAATCCACAAGTCAACCACAGGCGTTCTTTTCTTCTTTTCACATGTACCTGTGCTCTATCCATACAGGAACTGGAGCACCAGAGGGGCATTCTGACCAGTGATCTCCAGGCAGCGAAGAACAGCTGGCTCAACAAGACCTTAACCTCGCTGCGGACAGCCAGTGGCAGCCTACAGAGCATGAATGTACCCAGAGAAGGAGGCCCCGTGGCAGGCTGGGCTGTCCAGAGTGCTCCCCTCACTGGTTGGCGCTCCAAAAAACTGTTGTGGGCTCACAGAGAGGGCCGCGAAAACCTGTGAGACCAACAAGCGGTCGGGTCAAACTCAGGTCAAATGAAAAGAATGAGGGGCCATGTTGCACCAGTAGCCTATTGGTTAGTTAGACCATTGACTATACAGTATAATCCTGACTCGAGACCTGTATTGTATGTCATACCTTTCTGCCTGTATTTACACACTGTCCTGTCAAAAATAAAGTAAAACTAAATTATCTTTTATCAAAAGCCTTTTTCCACTTTGTATGCCATGTCCAAGCCTGTCTCAACAAAGAGAAACTGGAAAACGTAGCCATAAATAGTTTGGGGCTGTGTCGCAAGAGGGCTGTATGGATGTATTTGATGCAGCACAGGTTACTGTTTATCTTGTGCACTAGATGGCAGTCACACAGTGGGAATAACCAAGTAAAGCTGATAGATGTATTGAAACCAGGTGCTAGGTTTTGAGGTTTGCCATTGTCACCACTCTTCAACTGTTAACTGTTGATGAAATAGACCAAGCTGTTTTTCGGTGACACCAAGTGCTCTGTGGTTGAGTCTAAAAGTAGGCTATAATGTCTTGTAATGTATGTAAATTTTATGTAAAATAAATGGGCACCCTGCCCGTGCCCGATGATGGATTTTGAAATTATGTAGAAATTGTTATTTTAGTCATTAGGGGGATTCAAGTTTCTGCATGTCACTTATGCTAAGGTTTTGGGAATAATCTGTGGGTTCTTCTTGAGTGGATTTTCCCCAATCCACTCAAGAATACCCATACAGTTCCTCTTTCACTCTGAGAGTGTTGCTCTTTAAGTGGAGGTTAACCATTGCATTTTTCAGTCTTTGGAGCAGTCAGTAAGAAGAGATCACTATCTCTGCACTTTGACATAGAGAATAGAATATAGCACAATAGAATGGACAGAACAGACCAGTGAACAGGACAAAGCACACTGGAATAGAAGAGAGCAGAAACGAGAGAAACAGAGTAGAACAGAACAACAAAAGAAAACAGAATAGATTATTGTAGAACAAGGCTTTATTACTCTGAGCAGAGTTTGTCTTGCACAAGAGGTTGGCTCTACAAACAAAGTGCGACTCCAAGACAAGTTTGATTGCAGCTATTTTAACACACAAAGGATGGTTGTGAAAGGCTGTGTCAGTGTTTATGTCACTGTGACTCTCCTCAGCTGTGTCCTTGGCAGCAAAGGACTGGATTTACTGAAGTCAACTATAGCATCAAGGAGTGAGTATAACTAACTACAAATAAACTAAATGATTTCCCCTCTGTTTATGCGATGGTTTCTTTTTTCAATGCTGACAGGTTTCAAAATAAATAAAGAGAATAAAATAAGCATGTAGTCTAGGTGTTTATCAGTATATCCCTGCCAATTTAGTATTTACTCTACAGTTAAATTTGATTTTATTTAATATATAATAATAACAATAATTCTATAATTATTATGCCGGTTATCAATAAGCACTGCTTATTCAAACTGTTGACATTGAAAATGGTCTAATTACATGTGCTGTCTTTTGTGAAATGGTCTAATTACATGTGCTGTCTTTTGTCAGTGCCTCCATCCACACCAGAAGTCCATTGCCGGTGCTCTGCCTATCCCAACCATACTCTCTGTTCCTTGGTTGAGCCTCAGCAAGTTGTTCCAACACGTTACATCATCAGCTATAGGTAAACCTACAGTACAGCAATACTGAAATGACTTAGGCCAGTGTACAGCATTAACCTGTGTTATTATAACTACTTGAACCCTAGAATCCCTACTCTGGAGGGGACATCACAGAATAAATCAAATCTTCGTGACTTGCTCTTGTGAGCTTGTAGACCGGCAATGTTCTGCACAGAAACTTGGTTTAGAGGGAAATAAGAGAGGAACACAGGCCACCCGTGTCCACTTTATTAAGTATACTGTAGAGGGTTTAAGTGGTTAACCTACAGTATTATAAAAATGAATTGCAATTGCCAAATCTAACATACATAGTGTAAAATACAGTGTACTGTACAAAAACACTTCTTCTGAAAAACAAAACTGTGCTGTGTGTGTGTGTGTGGCGTGTGTGTGGCATGTATCAGTGAAAGACATAGACCATCGATCACCAAGCAGTGCAACTGCACCCCAAAAGGCTCCTCATCCTCTGCACTGAACTCAAATTCTACATCATCATCTGGCCAGGTAGGATACAAGATTATTTATGAAGTAAATCCTATGGGGTGGGGGGATCACATTTCCCTTTTTTTTATAGCTGCTATTGATTGTTATCATCTTGACTTTCATTATCTACCACTTTGAGGCGATCTTGCATGGTACACCACAGCATTTCAAGTCAAGTCATCTTAGAAATGAAAGAAATCCTAAAATATGTGTAATATTTTCTGATGATATCACGTTCACTTTAGTAAACAACGCAGGTTTCTTTCTGTCTTTCATCCTCCCGGTCTGGGCTAGCCTGGAAACCAGACAAATCTGGCAGTGCAAAATGAGTCTGGCCATGCCAGGCTATAGGCCGCGGCACCTCCCTGTGCCAGTAGGGTACAATAGTAAAGGCGACAGAAATGTGTGGGAAAAGGTTCTTGCTCTGGTGTCCCTCCTGGGGCGGCACCTGTCAACAGGGATTGTTGGGTGGGAGGGGTTGGCCGGAGGCACTGCGTACTCACTGGGGGCCACTCTACCCCTGAGCCACTGGCAGGTGAACAAGTAGGGTACAACAGCAGTGATAACACAGAAAATGTGTATTGGGAGCAATTAATTGGCCCAAATCTTAAATTGGGATCAAAACGGGCAACAAACAGGCCTAATTGGCTTCTGTGAATAAAATAAAGTGTAATTAAATACATAATAAATAAATAAAATGTGAATATTTCAAGTCTATGACTTGTGTATCATACATTGTTTGCACATCCCACTGTATGTCCTGCAGGTATGGTACTGCCACCTGGAGGACCTGAAGCTCCTCACAGACTACATCATCAATGTCACAGCCGTGAACTTTCTGGGAAGCAGTTCCAACTTCACAAGCTTTATGTTGGAGGATATTGGTGAGATCTAGAGTTCTATAATGTATTCATAATAATAATACTCCTTTATGCAGATGGTATCCAATAGGGAACACTCTCTAGGGAAGCAGAGCGGCACACAGTATATTGCAATTAGTCATCAAATATATTACATGACATGTTCAGATAATACAGTATATCGTCGCTGTCGGGTGGAAACCTTGTATCTCCAAGTTTCAAATGTGTACGTTCTTTCGCAAAAAAAGCCCTTCTTCATCATACAAGGCTGTCGCACAAAAGTAGTGAAAACAGCAGATCTACAAGCACACAACGCCTCGCAATGCGAGGCGTTGTGTGCTTGTAGATCGGCTGTTTTCACTAGTTTAAACCATTTTTAAAATGATAAATGCAAATCGAACGGTTTTGGACATACAAGGTTTTCACCCGACAACGACGATATAGTATAAGTATATTATTAGAAACAATTGTTTATCATTGGGCTTTCTAGTCTAGGAAAAAGGTAACATTGGTTTTGCTTCCCTCTATGTGTGTGTCTCTCTCTCTCTCTGTGTCTCTCTCTGTGTGTGTGTGTGTGTGTGTGTGTGTGTGTGTGTGTGTGTGTGTGTGTCTCTCTCTCTCTCTCTCTCTCTCTCTCTCTCTCTCTCTCTCTCTCTCTCTCTCACTTCCTCCCTCTCTCTGTCTGTGTTTGCAGTGAAACCAGACCCTCCAGTAGACATGCGGGTTTCCCCTGTGGGTTTCAAGAAGTTGTTGGTGGAATGGGCCCCTCCCCCTACTTGGTCCAACCTTGATATCTTCCCCTTAAAATACCAGATCCAGTACCAGTGGGAAACCAGGGGCACCAAACGCACTGTTCCGGTAAGATGACTATCCAGTATATGTGTTCATGCGTGTACGAATGGAACAAAATGCGATCCATTTGGTGCCATTTGTACATGCCCAGACATATGGTGAATTCAAATTAAAACTCAAACTGAAAACGGTAAGAAAATAACAAAAGCAAAGCAAAGCTGAAACTAAAAGTTTAACAATAAAACTATAATGAATTATTACTGTTATTATTAGTGTGTTAGTTTGTTGACCATGACTATAATGAGACAGATAAAGAGAATCCTCAAGGATCAATGTGAACTATCAATACATCCTGACTAATGACGTATAATAATGCATAGACCTGTACCGAGAGTATCTGGCTATTTGACACGCACGCACGCACGCACGCACGCACGCACGCACGCACGCACGCACACACGCGCACACACACACACACACACACACACACACACACACACACACACACACACCTGTAGATCTGGCATCCCTGTTGATTGGGAAGGTGCACTGAAGTACTGTGAAGGAGGAGGGGTGTTTGTTTCATGGGTTAGGTTAGGATAAAGCACATTTTAATAATCTTGTGAGTGATTTGGCATCTGAAATATGTATTTGAATATGTTCTGTAAAATAGTGTAATAGTAATTGTTTAAGTCAAGATAATGCTGTGTTTTAGTTGATTGTATCACCAATTACTAATTCTGTTTTGGTATGGTCCAGCTGCTATATAATGGAGGCTGGAATTGTTGAATCCAGTTTTGGCATGGTCTAACAAGCAGTGAACACAAGCCAGGGGAGAGATGCAAGGGCCTTCCGGGGGAAAGGGCCTAGCCAGTCACAGTTCTTTGTTGTTTTTAGCTGTCAAGTGTTCATTTCTTATTTTGGAATTTTATTTTTGTCCAGTCTTATTTTCTATTTTTGAAGTATTATTTTTGCCCGGGGCCTTCACTGTATAAATCCAGCATGGAAACTATTAGTGTTCGGAGGTTAAAAAACAAAAGTGCATCCTTGGACTTTTGTAAACATTTTGGAAGCCTTCGACATCAGCCAACTGTTACAGGGATGATGTAAAACACTTAATTGCACCCAGACATGCTCAGAGATGTCTTAAGGTGTGATACATGTAAAACCAATGGATCCCCCTCCACCCGAAACCAGTGAGGATTCCCCTCATCAACTCCCATTTAGGCCTAGAATTATTGATTGCTTTAACCAGTGAAAAATAGCAGATATACAAGCTCACAGCGCGGTGAGCTTGTATATCTGCTATTTTTGAAAAAGTCGTGAAAATGTGTGCAAATCTTTGACTATATGTATTTTCAAAGCGAACATTTGTAACTCAAATCTTGCTTCTGGGGGGGTCCCTGGAACTAGATATTTTGAGATGCGGGTCCGTGGCCAAATACATATAATTTTGGGGGTCCTTCACATGAAAAGGTTTGAGAACCACTGACAGTAGTCTCTCAAGAACAGACTAACTGAGCTCCAGTTAAGTGAAAAGGACCTTTTCTTTGACAAGGCTGGCCAGATTGCTGACATAGAAACATAGGTTTTTTCAAAAAACCTTAGAAGGATTCAAAAGACACTTATAGAATCGGGTCAAAATTCAAATTTTCACGATTTTTCTAAAATAGCAGATCTACAAGCTCGCAGCGCGGCACTCTCAATAGTTAAAGCATAAAATAATGATACACAATAATGTGTACCCGTTCTAAATGGGTTAAAGTGCTGAGGGAGGAGCAGAGTAAAGTACATCTTTCCTGCAGACATCCTGCCATCCGGTGAAAATGTTCTGAAAAACAAGTTCATTACAACTGAAACACATGGACATGGATGCAGGCGTGGCTGCCAATGTAACGATCAAAGTAAAAAAAAAAAAGGGGGGGGGGGGTGTTTGTTGATGTGTGTCACTCCGTGTTTACACACAAACAAGACGGCAATGGAAATACGCTCTCGAGCTTCACTGTCTTTTATCCGTATACAAATATAGGCAATGATTATGTATATTATGTCATTCGATGTCTATCTATGACTTTCATAGACGCATTTCTTTTTTTATATATTCTTTTTTGGGCCTTTTCTTTGTGTACAGTAGACTCAGACTGACTGGAAATGGGGAGAGAGAGGGGGGAGACACGCAGCAAAGGCCGTCGGGAATGGCATTCGAACCAGCGACACGCTGCCTAGGTGCTACACCAGCCGTCCGGGCCATAGGCGCAGTATTACTGTGTTTGTTATTGAAAGTTATTTTTCTTCCTCCACAGCTGGGGCCATATGAGAATAGCAGGGTGGAGCTGAAAGGGCTGACCACAGGCAGGACCTACCTGGTCCAGGTGTGTTCCATGGAGCTGCTGGGCCTGGGAGAGTGCAGCAACTGGAGCAAAGCTGTTAAAGTCACCATACCAAAGCACTAGAGCAGTCTGTGGTTCTCAAACGTTTTAGTTTTTTTTCTTTTCGATTTCAACGACCCTCATAACCCTTGTATGAATGGAACCAAACGGACCTTTATGGGTCCATTAGTACGTTCTCAGGGTTACAGACCTATCTGGAATCCCCTCAAGGACCACTGCCCTCGGCCTAGAGACTCCATTTTCCATGTTTTAAACTAGCAATGTTTGGTGTTAAAGTACAGTACACCACCCCATTACTTGGGTCATATGAGGCATAAGTATGGCTATGTATAGCTACTCCTGGTTAAATATTACTCCACTACAAGTGAAAGTTGCTTAGTCAAATGTGTACTTTAAAGTACTGAAAGTATTAAAGTACTTTTTCTTTATTATTTTTTACTTTTGATCAATGCATTGCTGTATTGTTTTGTTTTCACAATGCAGTTACAGAATGTCGTAACTTGGTGAAACCACCTAATGAATACAATGACTTGCTTTTAGAGCCAAAAAGCTTATGGAAACCCTCATAAAAACGTATGTATACAGAAATTCATAAAACTGACCTTTTAATGACAAAAATGTCCACTAAAATGAGGTGAACAGGCAAATCGTAAAGAAAGACTAACTTTAAAGTTATGCTTAAAAGTACATCCAACCTCCATAAAAATTCAAATATCTTTGAAATAATAGTGGAGTAATAGTCAAAAGAATAATAATACTCAAGTAAAGTACAGATACTTGAAAAATGTATACATTGTTACTGTCCAACACTGGCAATACTGAGCTGTTTTCCGTGTATGGTTTGTTGTTATTCTGAATGCACAAATGATGCAAGTGACAACTACTGATAGTTTGTTTTATTAACAATGCATGAATGTTCAGAAAGAATACATATAAAGATGCACCCTTTGCATACTTTCTATCATTAGATGATCAAATGTAATGTTACATCTTATTATAATACTGTTGGGGCGGTCTATTGTTACTTTTGTTGTGTATCCTCAATAATGTGAAAAAATAAAATGACCAAAGCCAGACTTTCTATCTATCCATGAGTATTCAAATATACATTAACCACATGAACCAGTGTTTCCCTATTCTGGGCATGTCATAATAGGCAAACATTCAGCAAAAGATAAAAGATGCCGTTGCGATGCATTGCGTGCTTGTACTGTATTCTGCTATTATTGATGAGATTTGGCATAGAGAGAAAAAGGAGGGGGGCAGGGGCCAAGTATAGACCCCTGGGGGACACCACTCATCGAATTATATTTGTAACTCTGAGACTCTAACCAAATGAACCCTTGCGACTTATGAGTTATTTGTACATTCTGAGAGTAAAATGAACACTGAGTATTTTGCTGTGTATACCAGTGGTTTCCAAACCGTTTAGCTCAAGACCCCAAAGATAAATGAGATGTTTGCTTGCGACCCAAATTAGAGATAACAGCAGTTCTACAAGCTCACAACGAGTTGCTTTGTGCTGGGTTATGAGCTTGTAGATCTGCTATTTTCGAACATTTTAACCGCTTTTCAAATTTATGAAAAAATTTAGATTTTCTGGTTTTATTTATGATTTTTTTCAAAGAAGTTGGAATTGTTTTTTAATTGATTTTGTTGAAATTAAAGTTTTAATTTATTTTTGTTTCAACTTTTTTCTTTTACATTTTAAATAATATATCAATTTTTTTAAATGTACAAAACAAAAAGGGCACATGCACTCGAGACCCATAAAAAACAGGTCCGTGACCCACTGTTTGTGGTAGACGGTGCGTACACATCGAATGTCAATCGATGAAATCCACCACCAGTGGGGTGACGAACTCGGTATGGCGTATGCCCAGGGTGAAGGACGGGGCCTTGGGGAGGTGCAGGTGCACCTTCTCCGGGCTGTGGGTTCCAGGCCCGGGGATGCGCGAGGCGTAACTGGGCCGCTTGGTTCGGCCCTGCATGGAGAAGGAAGGCTGGCGATTTAGGAAGACGTCGGGTTCGGTGCTGTTGTAATGGCCCGGTCCAGGGGTCCCGGCCAGGTCCTCAGACGGCCCCCCGAAATTCCTCCGGGCCATCATGCTGTAGCAGGCGCTGGACGACTTATGGGGAACCTTTGGGCCAAGCACGCTGGGGAGGCTGTACCTGATAGGGGGCAGTGGGCAGGAGGGGGTAGTGGATTTTTAAAATCGATTGGAAGCGTTTCGTTTTTCCTGCGACTTGGAGGACTTCTCGATTCATGTTTTGCAGTAAAGAAGTGCATGTGATCTCTCTTTGTGTGTTTCTACACTGTGGTTGTAGCCAAAGAGATTTAAACTGTCTTCTTAAACTATGTACTGCCTACTCTCTGAGCGCACTCTTTCTCTCTCTCACATATACAAACACACACTTGCTTATGCAGTATTTAGAGAAAGCTTAGGATAATAGCACTAATGGCAGGGCACCACAAACAGAACATAATACTGTACATTACATTATTTTGGCTCTAGTGTTACAAATAATTGATTTCAATATTTTCTTCTTGTTGTGTAAATTGTGTTTATCGTGCAGCTTTCAATTATTGAGAAATGTATGTACTCTGTATGTATATTTATTCACTCACTCACTCACACACACACACACACACACACACACACACACACACACACACACACACACACACACACACACACACACACACACACACACACACTACCTGTTGGGTGCAGGTACAGCATCCACAGCGCGGTATCGGGTGCGGGTGCTCATGGTGTAGGAGGGTGGTCTGCGGTGAGCGTTGAGAGGTGGGGCCTTCTCTGGACTGTAAGCCCCCGGCCCCGGAGTCTGAAACTGATCCGCTTCACAAATAACAACACACATGCATATCATTGTTAGCTGGAGAATGTGGATGTTTTTTGTTTTGTGTTTTCTTTATCTCGGTTTTAGATCGCTATTTTTGAACATATTGAATAGGGTTTAAAGGAGTAGTTCACCCCCAAAATGACTTTTTTTCTATTGATTAGTCACGCCATGGAGACTTGAGTTCAATGATATTTTTTTGTATTTGTCACATTCCTAAGACAACATTTCTTTTATTATAGTACATTTACCCCCTTTGATTCTGGATGGGGACCCAAATAAGCCCCTGGATGGGGATCCAAATACATTTGGGTCAGAATCAATGGGGGTAAATGTAGCGTCAAGGGTGAAGTAAATTTACCCCCATTGATTCTCACCCAAATGCATTTTGGTCCCCATCCAGGGCCATGTATTTGGGTCCCCATTCAGAATGGAGACAGAAACGAAACATGGAGAGAGAGTATAGGGAAGTGGCATGTAGCAAATCGTGAAGGAAGAGTCCTGAGTCCCTTTTTCCGAGACCGTGGGCGAGACCGAGCCGAGACCGAGTCAATGAAAATTTGGACTCGAGACCTGACTCGAGACAAGCCGTGAACTTGAGTACTCTACAACACTAGAAATAAGTCCAAAATACTAAATAAAAACTAATTCATAACTGTTACTATAGTGCGTTGCAACAATAATAATATGTTGTCACAAAATCCCAAGGCAGTTTGGGAACCACTGGTCTAGGGCTCTCCAAAATCTGGATCGGCATCGGACCCAAAAGAAATCTGGCACGGGTTGAGCTCTAAAGAACATAGTAATTGACTGCAGTCTTTCTGAGTCCACACACATGGCTCTCACCTGCCCGCTTCGTCCTGCCTTGTATGGAGTAGGACGGGGTTAGCACGCGGCCAAACCGGGTCACATTGTCGCCAACATGGTACCGAGGCCCTGGGCTGGAGTCCACCGAGACCACTGTAGAACACAGAGCAAGTGTTTATTTAACTGAGTGTTAGATATGCCTTACGGCAGGGGTCTTCAACGTTTTCAGGCCAAGGACGCCTTAGTTGAGAGAGAGATGAAGCAGGGACCCCCACAATCTGTTCATAGATTCCATATAGTTTCATTGTTTGACAGCACGATCATCAGTGTATTTTGGATTCATGTTAATGTGCGTTTCAGATATTTAACCACTTGAATCGTCATAAACTTGACTTCACTATGTACTTAGTCTGCTCTTTTTCCCCTCTACAACAAAAGCTCTTTTCCAAAAATAGCCAATCTACAAGCTCACAAAGCCTCGCAGCGCGAGGCTTTCAAGTGGTTAATACAAAAAATGGGGGAAAAAATAGTTTCTATCACACAAAGATTTGGAGGACCCCCTGTAGTAACTCTGAGGACCCCCTAGGGGTCCCGGAACCCCTGTTGAAGTCCCCTGCCTCCACTCAGAGTAACAGACTTGAATACTGGGTGAAGATTTTACTATGTAAATGTATTCAGTGGGTTTAAAATAATAGATTTAACTCACTGGCACTGCTCATGCGAGTGTGGAAGGTGTAGGCAGGGCTACTGGGTTTGGTGACATCATGGTTGATGTAGCCTACAGTTGGCGGTAGGCCATAGCGACCAGGGCCTGGACCTAGCAATCAGGAGAACCAACAACGAAAATTAGGATGAGGGAATACAGTCATTGTTATATATATATATATACACACAAGGGGGAAAACATTCCATTTAATAATTGCAAAGACTCGCTTTTGAATTGCTCAATCCTACCTAAAACAAAACAAAAAGCAACAAACAACAAAATCACCAATGTCAAGGACAGCAATCTCAGTTATCATTGGGCGTGCTAGTCCTGGACGTTGGTGATTGGAATACATTAATTTCCAGGAAATAATGTGCACACATCACATCATCCCTTGGCCCTACTGTTTATCCTGTAATGACTTCCACATGGTTGTGTTTCCTTATGTGTTTTCTATGGTTATGCATAATAACCTTCTAATCCTATTTGATTGGAACTGGATTCTAAACAAAGTGGAACTTTCAAGCAGGTTGTGAAACACTACTGCATGGTGGTTTAGAGCCAAGCCATAACGCAATCATATGCACGTGGACATATCCCAACACATACTGTACGCACATGCACGTCACGCCGGCACGCACGCACGCACACACACACGCGCATATACACACACACACACACACACACACACACACGCTACTTCAACTAACCTCTCTCTCTACCAGAGATTATGGGACGTCTCTTGACCACCCCTTCCATAACCAGCCTCTTTCTTTCTTCTTTCTCTTTCTTCCTCCAAAGCTCCTGTCACTTCGGGTACATCCTCCTCCCCTGTAGCTCTCGCCAGAGTAAAAGAAGAAGAAGAAAAAAAGAGGAAAAACCCACAGTCTCCTGGGCTGAATTATACATGATCACAAGGTAAGGAAACCTTATCTGTTCCGAAGCCCCAGTGACGCTCGTCACCTCCTCTTCTGAAGGTCCCCACAGGACAAAAGGTTTTCACACCACTGATCACAAGGTACAGATTGAGACTGAAGGAAATAAGTGGGGCCTCTGGAGACTCACAAAGACTTAGAAAGATGAGCTGCTGCTGGTGGTGGTGGGGGGTATTAACATCTGAGAGGAAAATGTTGGCCAACACGAATTACTCTTCACAAAAGTGAATTAAGATAAAATGTTAAAATACACAAAGGAGGTGCCTTGTTGAGGGGAAACAGGGAGTCCAGCATGTAAAACACACTCGCTTCATGTTCTCAAATGATCACTGCAACATTAATCGTGTAAGTGTAGCATGTAATGTAGCTAATTTGTCACCCAATGCTTTGGGTTTGGGTTACTGGCTGCAGTGGGTATGTTGTAACTAGAACTACTAGTCATTGAATAGCCTACGCAGTATTATTAACAATGAAAGAACTTGCACTCTTTAAGTGATGCTGTTTTGATTCTTGACAAGCCGAGCTTTGTTGTCATGGTAATATGATCATGACAGATTTATCTATAAATTAGAACTGGCTTTGTATGTACTGTATGTCCCACAGTTGGCTCATTGGCCAAGCTTTGCGGGTCGCTTAATGAAATTAACTCATAAAAAGCACCTCTCACTTCACACTGGGTGTGATTTTTGTTTACCTAAACGTTTTGTTTATAATAGCAGTTTTAGTATGACATCCCATGAAGTAGATGTCTACAAGTAATCCCAGTCTAAATGTAATCCTGCCTGAAACATTGTAGGCCTAAATGTCTTGTCCTGTGAGAGGATGACCTTTCAGCGAGGTGATGTTTGGTTTCCAGGGAACGAGGTTCTGATTGTCTTACACATTCTCCTAATTCTATCCCTAAAGAGAGGGGTAACTAAAGCCTTGTGTGAGGAACCCTGACCAAGAAAGAACAACCCTGGCTGGTTAAATATTAACCAACAGTGACTCTGAACGGTGACCGCCTTAGTAACAGGACTCGCCTGTGTCATCAACGGGAGGCAGACACATACACAACCAGGCACTGACTGTAAACACATTCACCAGATTGGATTACCTTCATCCCCAGTGAGAGAAAGCAGTGGGCAGCAGAGGACATGTTTGAGGATGTAAGTCACTGCTGCGAGACTTGGGGGTGGAGTCGGAACTTATGGGAAAGGACGTTTCAACTGACAGTAACTACGTATTTGATCTTCAGGCAAGGTCAGAGAACTGACCTCTGAATAAGGGGGTTAGATGAGCTTGAGATGATGAAGACTGCAATTTGAACAAAATGGAAAATCTGATGGGTCATATGAAGCCGTTTCTAAATATTTTCAGGTCTCTGGTGACAGCATTGTCAACTGTACATGCATTTCCTGCATTCTGTTGTTTCAAGTGAATCCTTGACCTAAAGTGAAGTAGTCTTATTGCCGATATTGGAGGACTACATTTACCTGGAAACATAAGCTGCCAAACAGCCATAAAAGGCATGCACATCCTGAGCCATGTAGGCTGGGTGCTGGACTAAAGTTGAATCAACAATAAAAGAAAGAAAAAGTCTGCACACCAAATTTGCTGTTCCCAATATCTGTTTTTTACTTAGGTGACGTTTCGAGCCTAATGGCTCTTCTTCAGAGGTCTGAAGAAGAGCCATTAGGCTCGAAACGTCACCTAAGTAAAAAACAGATATTGGGAACAGCAAATTTGGTGTGCGGACTTTTTCTTTCTTTTATAGGACTACATTTACCCCCATTGATTCCAGACGGGGACTCAAATGCATTTGGTACCCGTCTGGAATCAATGGGGGTAAATTTACTATAATCACATTTTTGTCTTAGGAATGCGGCAAAAAAACTAAACATATTATTGAAATTAACATGGCGTGAGTAATCAGTAGAAAAAAGGTCATTTTGGGGTTTAAGTACTCCTTAAAGGGGAGGACCACCCATTTTCAATATTGAACTATGTCATTAATATACCTTAGAGTTGTGTGGAAATAAAAAAAAAGGTTCCCCCTCTTCTGTGTTGCCTAGAACTGGAGGATTGATTTTGGGGTTTGTATTGTAAAGTACAATGTGTGATGTCATCAAGTTGTAATTTGCAATACAAACCCCAAAATCAATCCTCCAGTTCTAGGCAACACAGAAGAGGGGGAACTTTTTTTTTTTTTTCGACACAACTCCTCTAAGGTATATTAATGACAATAGTTCAATATTGAAAATGGGTGGTCTTCCCCTTTAAGGTATTTTTCACCATGTTCCTTCTCCTTCAGCGTCAGCGAGATTGTATTGTATACAGTACATACTGTATGTTACATACTGTAGAGCCACATTCTCCACACAGGAATGTCAAGTCTTCTATTGTTGGAATTAAAATCATCCTCAACTGGTTTACTGTCATTAACCCTTAAAGTTTGTTTTTAAACATAAGGAAATGTAAGGGTGGATGCAAGTGACATGCCCATTGTTAACACAAACCATGTCATTTTGGCAGGGAAATTATTTTAAAAGTGAATGTTTATCAGGTTTTTTTAAATGGTTCACCCACATCATACTCATCAATTTGACTGTTGGATGCTTAACTTTTGAAACAATGTTTTTTGGGTCCATTTAGAAATGAGAAAATGTTCTCTCACCAAATCAAACACCAAGTTAAAACTTTGATGCTCTATATCTCTGAATTTCACAGAACGGAGAGGTAGTCTCAGATGTATGAAAAGAAGAGACATGACATTATGAGAAGCCCTATTCCTCATAAAGAATGCAGACATGTGCTACATTTTTCCCATGTCCAGTGTGCTTCAGTTCAGTGTGCCTGGTACACAGTGGTCAATACATTTCCAATCTTTTGAAATAATCGTTTTTATAAAGAACATCAGTCAATAGCTTTTCAGTAATTTACATTTTTTACTAACTAAACATAACTTAGAAATAAAACATAACTTTACACATTTTTGTTTTTAAATATGCCAGTACAGTTCAGTACAAAAATAAAGGCAGTGAAATGTCTCCTTACACAAAACAACAACATCATTTTATCAGTCGCATACTGTTACTCAAAAGCAAATGAATCCTGGGGGTGCTAAGCAACCACTCAGCTGTGTGTTCAACATATATATCAAGTTTGAGATTACAAATACAGCTAAGGTGTTTGTTTTTTTGGGGGGAGGGGGATCAAGAATACAGTGAACTGTAAAGCTTTTAAATTGGTGTTGATGCTGTGCAGCATCTCCTCAATAGTCAATAAAATAACCACTAGATGGCGCTTTGGATCCATTCCCCTCGTATTGAGTCACCAGTCACCACAAGGTCTTCACAGTGGAGTGGGGTGGGCGGGGGTTCCAGAGTCAAGAACACAGTCAGGGAGAACATCCAGAACACTTTTAGAACACCTCTCCAACACTTCCATAGAATGCACCTTGTGCGCCTAACCCCGTTCGCCTTGAAAAGCCGCTTTCATGGTCTTTACACATGTCCGAGTCATACGCGCTGACAACAGGCACGCCTTGATGTAATAATGCATCTGTGGTATTGGTTATTCCATTCCAACGAGGACCAGGTGGAGACTAAAGAAAAACTTTGGATAAAACAGTTCCTAAAAAAGCAGAGCGGTCCATGTGTTCTCGTACTTTTCCCGTGCAATGATTCTTTGATGTCCAGGACACATTCCCAAGCCGCACCAATTGCACCACGTCAGGTTAAATAGTGCTCATATTGTCTAAAACAGGTGCATATTGGGCGGCGCATACAGCAAAAACATTTTAAAAAATCCCTTAGTTTGTCTTTGCATGTCCTCAAATGTCCGTGAAGAGTCCACACTGAAGATCTTCCAGAGTCTTTTTAAATCACACCAACAAAAATAATCTCTCTCACACACGCACGCACACACAAATTACACTCACATCTCATGTCTTGACTTGGATACTTCTTGTATAAAGTAGTGTGTGCTATGACTTATCCCCTTGGAGTACCTAAATGAAAGACAAAGCATATTAGACATCATTGCCAGATTTGCCACGCAAACATTTTTAAAAGAGATTTCTTTAGTTAGTGAATGTGTACGTATATAATGTATATTTTAATGTGTCCTGTCGTGTGCAAACTGTGTGTGTGTGGGTGTGTTTGTGAGTGCGTGCATGCGTGTGTCTGTCTGTCTTTTATGAGCTGAGTTTTCCTTTGTCTTGCTGTCTGAATGAGAGGGCTTGCTTATACAGTTTTCTTTTAAGCCTTTCAGCTTCGGAAATGAATATTATACATATGCCCGTGCTAGACTTTGGATACAAGATTATGTTGGACACACCGGGCTTCTGATGTCCTATTCAGATCTTGTGATCGGTGGAGAGATCCGTGGTCAAACAACAATGGCATCTCTTTGTCTACAAAGAAGAGAGAGGAGTCACCAAGGAAGATCTGACAACAGACATCGGTTTAACGCCTCATTTCCACATTGAGATCTGACTCCCAAATGTCCAATGTACCAGTTAAAATATGAGCGTGGATTATTTGTGAGATTGTAATCTCTTGACAACAATAAGAATAGATTTTGCCAAGATTGGACAGGAAACCACTTGATGCATTGCAGAACAGCTCTATGTTTTATTTATGTTTCTTTTTTTTTCCTTCATTTTCTTTCTTTTCAGGGAGTGGTGTTTGCATCTCAACACGTGTTCTTTTTACCACGCAGGGAATATAACTCTGTCACGTGCACTGCTTTACTACACAAAGACTGTAAACAAACACCCGAACACATGTATGGTGGGTAGAGCATATATAGAATAAATATAGATACAGTATATACCTTCTACAGTATGACTATATAGCTGTATAATGCCTTACTGCACATTCTCTGGATCTAAAGCTACATTTCTAGCTCCCCCATATTTGCTGCTAAACTTTTCTTTTTTGCTCCTAATGTTGACGATGTATAGAACATACAGTATCTTATCGTATATTCCATACCTGTATATGATGCTAAATTATATTTTCCCCCACCCCAAATATCCCCCACTGCTGTTAAGGTTATTTACTGAGTTATTTTGTTTTAACGACTTTTCTGTACTTTCTAGCCTTATTTCAGTTTAATTCCAGTATTTAAAGTAATATATTTGTGTACAACATGCTGCTGTTGTTGCACGTCTTACAGACATGCTGCGACAATATTTCGCTAGTTGTGTAAGTGATTGATAAAAGCCGATTAGTTGCTTTTCTCTACGTTGTGAGTGGGGCCAAGTTAACGAGGCTGAGATGCACCTTTGTGGGTCTGATCAGCAAGAACATAAGTTAAAAAAAGTATCAACTCATCCCTCATGTGATGCTTGGTGGTGGTCATAAGAGGAGTGAGTAATCTAACTCCCGCCCGCCCGCTGTAGGTAGGAAGTTAGAACGACCATGTTTGAACACACACATGGTCAATAGTTTATTTACTCCCTGACTTATTTAAATTATATTTCAGTTTTTTCATGGTCACACATGTGTAATGACAGGGGAGTGGCCAACTCCACACAACGATGCAATAATGATTTGCAACCAGAAATAGAATAGAAATAGAAATTCTCGCATAAAATGGAAGCAAACGGGACACTATGCTCATAAGCTGTCATAGCTTTCTAGTAGGTAGTGCCAAATGTCACAGCTTTTCCCCAACATAAGGAGGAGTTTTCGTTTCCGTACTGAGTGGTTTCTGTATTAATTCCCTTTTGAGCGACGATATCTGTGTGTGTGTGTGTGTGTGTGTGCGCGCGTGTGTGTGTGTGTGTGTGTGTGTGTGTGTGTGTGTGTGTGTGTGTGCGGGTGTTTGTGTGTGTGTTTGTGTGTGTGTTTGTGTGTGTGTGTGTGTGTGTGTGTGTGTGTGTGTGGGTGTGTGGGTGTGCATGTGTGTGTGAGAGAGCTAAACTGACACATACTGTAGGATGTTACAGTGTACATGCATGTGAGATTGCACTTATGAGTGCATTTGCACTGCCTCTTCCCTCCATTGCGTAGCGATGCTTACCTACCTGGTTGCGTGTTTTGTGGGATTTCTGCATTAGCATCCTCCACTGGTCGTACAGCTTCATGGACATCCCACTGCAGCCGTAGGCATGCTTCCGTACCCAGCCGAAGAACTGCTTTAGCTCCCTGCGCAAGGTGGAATTTGAGTCCCCACTGGACTTGGAGTCACAGGAGCCTGACATCAGTCGCTCTGCAGGGTCGAGAACGAGGGGATGAGAGAAAGGGGAGAGAAAAGAGAGGGTACAAAGTTATATGTGATGTACTCTAAAAACTGTGATGTCTTTAATGAAACACGCTAACAGAAAGGGGGTTAGAGTAAAAGGGGATAAAATAAGAGAGAGAAGGAGGGAATTCAGCTAATTTGCAGAGTCGAGTTACAGCAGGCAAACGAAGGGGAAACAAGAGAAAAGGATTGTAACACAGTTACAGTATAGGTAGGTGATTGATTCAATCCTATATGCCAGCGGAGAGGAGAGAGCAGACATGAAGGGATGGATGATTTGGAAGGAAAATAGAGAATAGGGGGATATAGAAAGAGAGAAAGACAGACAGACAGAGAGGGGGGGAACTCAAGATGGGAACAAAAGAATAAAGGGTAGCATGAGACTAGACAACAAGACAGATGAAAGGGGAGAGATGCTTGTGTGTGTGGTGTGGGTCCATGTGCTCACCACTGTGGGGTGTGGATGCAGCAGTGGAGTGACTCCATTCGCTCCAGATGCCTGCTTTGCGGGAGCCAAAGATCCCGACGGGGTTGCAGCGAACCTGAAGAGAATAAAACATCATTATCATGTTTCCCACTGAAACATCACACAGACAAACTCTGTACGACCACTAATGTACACACCAGGACATGTATATACTTATGGGTGCACACACCCATGCAAACAGACACACAGGCAAGACCCGTGCATGCACAAACATAGTGTTTGTGCGCATGCATGCATGCATGCGCGCGCGCGCACACACACACACACACACACACACACACACACACACACACACACACACACACACACACACACACACACACACACACACACACACACACACACACACACACACACACACACACACGCATACGCACGAAACATACCTGGACGAAATACACCGTTCCCGGCCTCAGACCAGCCAATCGACAAGATGTCTGATTCCCCACATCGTCTATCACCTGGGAAAGAACACACACACGCACGCATGCACACAGTCGCACACACACACACACACACACACACACACACACACACACACACACACACACACACACACACACACACACACACACACACACACACACACACACACACACACACACACACACACACACACATATATAGAAAGACAAGACACAGAGAGACAAAGAGAGAGGGGTTGAATGCTGTAGGTCTGACCGCAATCTTGAATACAAATGGGCGAAAACTGAGGAAGAAGCCGGAAGCAAGATGCTGGAAACACAACCGCAAACCATGCACAGACATAAACAACATGCACGCCAGAATGCACGCCACATCGTTTATTGGCTCCTAATCAACATGTTTAGAGAAACATTTGACATAGCAGCATGTCCTCTGGGAAAAATCTGCTCCCGATTACTTATTACTGATCAGAATCTGAGGAGACACATAACTTACACATGGGCGCAAGTGCACTGGCAGGCACACAGATGTACTGTACGTTGGGATGTACAAGCGGAAGGCATGCACACGCTGCACACGCACGCACGCACACACTCATAAACTACCATCAAAATATACTTCCAGGTCACAGACAAATAGATACAGACACTTAGGCAGGTGCAGGCAAATGCACACACACACACACACACACACACACACACACACACACACACACACACACACACACGCGCGCGCGCACACGCGCGCACACACACACACACACACACACACGCACGCACGCACACGCACACACACGCACATACAAACACACACGCACACGCGTCCTACACAAGTCCTACACTTGCAGAAAAGGTAGCCTCAAACAGAGACAATGCAGAGACACAGACATATTATCACATGCTCACAAGCATGCATTCAGGCACGCACACGCACACACTCCAAAACTAATAAGCTCATCACAATTCGCCCATAACCACTTTCACCCTGGCGCTCTGTCCATAAACACTTGCCTTGAGTGACTACAACAGAAAACAGAGTGCAGAAATTACAGGCATCAGGTCTTAATGATTTGACATAGGGAAGCCAAATCTAGAAGTCACCGCTGAGCCCATTTATAGCCATATTGAAGACATTAACAGTTGAGATGGATCCCTTCATTCCTGAGCGTGACCTCATGATTAGGGCTTGTTCGCAGGGAAATGGAGTTTGTTTTCACTATGAAGTCCTTAAAGCCTCTTGGATTCATTTGAAAAGTTTCAACTCAAATTCAAATTGTCTCTTCGCTCTCTCTCTCTCACTCTCTCCGTCTCTTTTTCTCTCTACTCCTCTTTGTTCTCTGTCCCCATTTGCGAGGAAAGTCTCGGTGAAGCCAGAGTTATACTTAATTGTGCGCCAGTGTTGCACATCGACCCAGCAGATTTACAAGCTCACGTCGCATCACAGCGCGACCCGCTGCAAGCTTGTAGATAAGCTAATTTCGGTGCGCGACACCGGCACTCAAGTAAAGTATAGCTCAGGTTTTATTCTACATCTGCGCAATTCCCTCTTAATTACCGAAGACTCTTCTCTCATACCCAGAGGACTCAAAAAAGAATTCCAGGAAGAGCCATCTGGATAGCGGAGGTTCACATTGTGTATTCTTTACGTATAAGACACATAGTCGCTCCATCAGACGCTAAAGAGCGAGGCAGGCGATGGAGACGGTAGCGTGCGCACACAGAGGGCCTGGCCTGTCTGTTCCACTCTGTGGTAGTCGGACTTCAAGGCGTGTGATTGATTGATGGATGAAAGTTCACCGATGGACCAAAGAATTAACTCATCTGGCAGCGCAGGTCTCAATCAGAATAGATTATAGGTGATTAGAGGCAGAGGATGAGAACCAGCTGGGACAGTGCAGCGCCCAAGCATCTGTGTGCGTGCGTGTGTGTGTGTGTGTGTGTGTGTGTGTGTGTGTGTGTGTGTGTGTGTGTGGGTGTGAGTACACTCTATGGGTGTCTATGTCTATCCGCCTAGTTCGATTCATTTCTGTGAATCTGTGAGTCTATTGTGTGTGTGTGTGTGTGTGTGTGTGTGTGTGTGTGTGTGTGTGTGTGTGTGTGTGTGTGTGTGTGTGTGTGTGTGTGTGTTGATGGGCTGAGAGACAGAATGAGAAAACACACACGCATATGGCTGGGTGGATGAGAAAGAAATAGAGAATGTGCGTGCGTGCGTGCGTGTGTGTGTGCGTGCCTGCGTGTTCTGTACCTTCCAGTCCTGGCTGTCTTCCAGTCTGTAACGGATCTGGTACTTTGCCTGAAACAGGAAGTCTTTGAGAGCGGACGAGGGCTCCCAGCGAACACTCAGCTGGTCCTCCAGCTCACCCACACGATTCACCGCTACACCTGTCGGAGGATCCGTGGTCACTGGACCAAGAAGAGCACAACAAGATTTAATATCGTGATATCATAATATCTGTTCAGCCCTAGAGGATGTTATTTGCTTAAAATAACTTTAAAGCAAAAAAGCTAAACATAATGATAAATATAGCTGCAAGCAGCGATAAAGTGGCCAAGGCATAAATAGCAGGAAAGCAAAAAGGCATCAAGGGAAAGCAAAGAAGACATCAAAGAAAAACTAGAAGCAGTGTTCTTCCGAACAGGACTTCGGCAGGTCAGGTAGGTTTTTTTGGCCTAGTGGTGACTCTATAATAGGCCAAAGTGAAAAGGGTGCCATGCGTTCTTGGGCCTTTCACGGCAATCGTACGTTGCATGCAGGAGGCATTTTGTTCCAAAAATGTGTTTTGCTAAAGTTGACCCGCTGGTGGCGCTATAACAGGCCAATGTGAGAAGGGTGGCATCTGTTCCTTGGCCTAGTGGGAATGTGTGTGCAAAATCTCACACGCATAGCAGGCTACGTTCATGATTTGAGACATTTTGTTCAAAAAGGAGCAATCCTGCAAACCTTGGAATTCAATGTTAGCCAATTAGATGATATCGGACAAATCCGTCATGATTACATCACTGTAGAGATACTGTGTGTACTGATTTGTGGGATTTTCTGATAAAATCTGAAGGAGTAATATCGAAGAATGTGTTTTCGGCCTTCTGGTGGCAGATGTGAAAAATGCAGGGCACAGGTTTTTCCTTGGCCTCTGGGAAGTGTGCATACAAAGTTTTACACTAATCGGGGGAGTTATAGATAAAAGCACAAATTGACCTTTACACAACATGTATGCAAAATACTATATGCAACAGACATAAAATACTGTGATACTATTCACCCAGTTTGCTAATGTACATAGTAAGCCTTGCCAAGCCATGAAGACCATAACTGTAAAGTCTACCAAATGTCATGATTTTAAGCTCATATCAACCCCAAGCGGGATTCTATCCAACGTCCTTCTGCATGAAAGGCACATGCCCTGACCACTACACTAGACAGCCACAGCATCTGTTAACCATGTTTGTTTAAAAAAAAAAAAAAAAAAAAAAAGTTCTATGTAGGCTGAGTGCCTTGATTTTATTGATTTTCTTTTTCTTCATATTTTGGAGGCTTGTGGTGAAATCAATCTGAGTAAATGTAATCTGAGTATTTCTGAAATTTTCGAGTGATCATATTTTCTTGTGCACGTGACCCCATATTGGAGGCCATATTGGAGGCTCGGTCTAGCCGCCTGTGCCCTATAGACATATGCACCCTGCTTAAAGATATTGCACGCACACGCATGCACGCACGCCACACAGCGAGAGAGCTGCAAGGCCCTATCCATGGGCTGCGTTTATTATTTTTCCTTTATCTTGAGTTTTGCCTTTTGTTCCTGAGTTCTATTTTTGTCAAAGTTTATTTTTGCTATTTTTGAATTTTGGGTTTCATTGTAGGCTACAAAATTGCATGGAGGCGGCTGGATAAATGAAAATCTTAAAACACCTCTCTTAAGCCGTTCTTTAGAGCCTAGGCCATCAGCCAACTTCACACACTGGTTTAAAAATATTAGAATGCCCAATAAGCAACTATAGTATTTTTATAGACACAAGCATACATGGCAACCCAGGTACATTCAGAGCCCAGAGCCTAGAACGTCAACTACTGACACTTTAATGCAAGGACAACAGGAAACCAAATTATGTTTTTCAGTACGTCTTTTTCAGCCTCCGCCTCTTTCAGGATATGAACAGGATAACAGGGGCGGTGCCAGGAATAACATGAATATATAGAGATAATACTGAATGAAAGTACAAAGGTATTGGCATCAACTTGACATTTTTTTAAAATAGCAGATCTACAAGCTCACAATGCAATGCAACGCATGAGCATTTACTGGAGTAGCCTAGAAGTAAGAGTATACAAGTGAAGTATAAAATACCTCAAAATTATACTAAGGATAGTATTTGAGTAAATGTACTCAGTTACTTTTACACCACTGGCATTGTAGACCCAGATGCTTGTGAAACATGATAAAGAAATAGTCATGCAATAGTATGAATTTGAGTTTATTTACACAAAGGATTTGCAATTGCAAAATATTGTAGCAGCATTATTTTCTGTAAGTGGCTAGCAGAGTCAGACTTAACTAAACTTAAATTGTTTTTATTGAAAAACGTTGAGGGGAAGGCGGCTGGGGGTCAAAACTTGGAACTTTAGGGGCTCACATGGGGCTGCTGTCCTGTGGGCAGAGCAGACTATGGATTCCAATTGGGGGGTGTTGGAACCCAGCCAGCCTAGGTGGGGGAGGGAGAGAGAAATGAGGTGAGCTTCAGAATAATTACAGTTGAGCCACAAGGTAGAGAAGAGGTGTTCAATCTGCCCGTTCCACACAGTTCAGAATAATGAACCCACTTACACTGCCTTTCTTTGGCTTCAATGAAGCAATCTGGGAGCTGGTACTGATTGTCAGCTGATTGTCAGATGGGCTTCAGGTGTGAGGCTGAGCTTCCGCTGCATGGTTTGAAACAATAAATGAATAAATGAATGCACTCAAACATCATTACTTTATAAAGAAACTCAAAGTCATTACTTCAAAATCAAATCAAACTAGGAATGAGTGTCACTGCGGCTGCTTTTTCCTACCCATAACCATAGGTCAGACAGGATTGTGTCAGTCTTTCTGCAGGCTCGCCATCTTTCAGATTCAGTTCTAGGCAATAAACCTGGCCTGGATCAAAGAAAAAGGCCAAATGAATAGAAAAACAACAAATTCAAATAATCTGCTGCACTACAGGCTTGAAACAAAATAATTCCATTAATCTGCCCAACTAGGCATTGGCATTAAACTCAAAATACATCAATTCAATAATCAACGTTGCAGCTAACATACAAGCATTACATTCCAAAAGAAATCGTTTAACATTTAGATCCCAAAACCAAAAACAACATAACATTTCAGAGCACATGGTTAGCTTACCAAGTCACATTGTTCCTCCATCACACACAGCCAGTGTATCGAGTGGATCAGGTAGGTATGGTCAAGTGAGGTAAATCTAAAAGCCAAATTATAGTATGGGTAAGTATAATGAATGAAACTGTTAGAAATTGGAATAGTTGTTGGAATAATGAACAGTGTACAGACCTGCAGCTGCTGCATAATGTAGCAGTGAGTAGCAGCAACCACCAGCACCATGCGGCTTCCAACAATCTGAGAGGGGGGGAGTGGCCTCAACTCAACCACTATTTATACCCTTGCTTAAGAAGGTTGCCATGTTTGGTCGGGTTGCCATGTTCAGTTGCAGTACCAGGGTTTTCACGGCAAAATGTTGTAAAATGTATTTTAAATGCATGAGGTAAGGCTTGAACAGGGGACTTCTGGAATGATAGACAAAGGCCTTACCAGGTGAGCTATGCACAGCTCTGCACAGTGAGAAAATATTACTTTAAATGTTTGTTTTAGAGGCAGAAGAATAATTTGCATACAACTTGCAATATTGATTAAATTATTAAAAATGCATGTTTCAATTTTTAAAAAATCCGATCTGACAGATCTTTAGATGTTGGTCCAAAGTTCATGTAAAAAAAGTTCTGTGCACGTGACGCGAAAGTTCCGGAATAAAAGCGGGTTTAAGTGTTTTACAAACTGCTCAAAATGGCGGAAAATCTATGGACGAAGCTTACTTAACAAAGACAAGGATGGCTTCCGCTTGAGTCAAGGCACGTGTGTAACCAAGTTGCATGTCTTTAAACGAAACGAGGCATGACTTATGCCCCTTTAAAGTTTGAGTTTTCAAACGCTTCGTATAGCGCCCCCCTTTGGCCAATTGGAGTAAGATTGCTTTCAGTGATATTTGGACTAACTCTCTACATATTTGCCAAATGCCATGAACGTGTCACTTTGCATGTATGATTTAGAGGCAGAAGAATAATTTGCATAAAACTGCAACATTGAGTGAATTATTAAAAAATAATGTTTCGCTTTAAAGAAAATCCGGCCGCTGTGCGATGACCGTGTTGGTCCAAAGTTCATGTAAAAAAGGTTTCGCGCACGTTACGCGAAAATCGCAGGAGGAGATAGATTTTGACTGTTTTTCATATAATTCAAAATTGTGGGAGAGGTAAAGGTCAGAGGTCAAAAGTCAGAGCGTAAAAGTTGTTCGGCATGAGGAGACGCATACGTGTATACAGGTTTCATTGCTGTACCTGAAACAGGGCATGAGCTACACCAGTTCAAAGTTTGCACTTTCGAAGGCTTCCTACAGCGCCACCCTTTGGCCGATTGTTGCGAGCTTCGCGTTTTAGCCGTTTGGCATAGTCCTCTGCCATACTGCCATGAACGTGTCACTTTGCATGTATGATTTAGAGGCAGAAGAATAATTTGCATGAAACTGCATTATACGGTTAATTATTAAAAAATAATGTTTCGCTTTAAAGAAAATCCGGCCGCTGTGCGATGACCGTGTTGGTCCAAAGTTCATGTAAAAAAAGTTTCGCGCACGTTACGCGAAAATCCCAGGAGGAGATAGATTTTGACTGTTTTTCATATAATTCAAAATTGTGGGAGAGGTAAAGGTCAGAGGTCAAAAGTCAGAGCGTAAAAGTTGTTCGGCATGAGGAGACGCATAAGTGTATACAGGTTTCATTGCTGTACCTGAAACAGGGCATGAGCTACACCAGTTCAAAGTTTGCACTTTCAAAGGCTTCCTACAGCGCCACCCTTTGGCCGATTGTTGCGAGCTTCGCGTTTTAGCCGTTTGGCATAGTCCTCTGCCATACTGCCGAGTTTCGTAAAAAGCGACTGCACGGTCTAGCCGCTAGAGCAAAAGTGGCGGAATAATAATAATAATAATAATAGTGATGAAGTCCAATAACAATGAGTGGCCAAGGCTTTTGCCACTTCGTGGCCTTGGCCACTAATAATGTAATTATTGCACACACACACACACACACACACACACACACACACACACACACACACACACACACACACACACACACACACACACACACACACACACAATAATGTATTATTTGTATTTGTTTTTATTAGTCCTTTTTGGAGATCAAAAGGAGAAGATAATTGTGATAGTTATTATAAGTTGTCTCAAGACACTCATCATCATAAATTTAAATTCATAAATTTGAATTGTATTGGTCTTGCCCGCAGTTGCCACGTTACTGATCACTTGTGATCGACACTGACTGATGTTCTAGAAATTGCACTACAACCCTGTCAAATTTTGTAATTGCTTTTACAACACTCTTGGCTAGAAGGAGAATATTATGATCCTGGAAATCTCAAAAACCACCCCCTCACTCAATCTGGCTCAACGATGTGATAAAATAATCTCTCTCAGAGGAACCACTGAATGCTTTTTCAAGGCATGGAGACATTTCATCATATATATATATATATATATATATATATATATATAATTTATTATATAGTATATATATATATATATATATATATATATATATATATATATATATATATATATATATACACACACACACACACACACACACACACACACACACACACACACACACACACACAGACTGAAGAATATAGGATGACAATATCGCTATTTCAGGCTTCTGCATTTTGAGTAAGACAGACTATCTCACTCTAAAAGTAAATGAGACATGATTGGTACCACATAAAGCCTAGCACCCCTCCCTATTGTGAACATGACATAATAGGTGGATATTCAAGATAATAATATTTGCTGAAAATAGCCAATCTACAAGCTCATAATGGGTCAATGTGTAGATCATCTATTTTTGGCAAAGAGATTTGATGTGAGATTTTAGGGGAAGAAAATTAGGGGGCCAAGTACAGACACCTGGCAGACTCTGGTCAATGAAGTATATAGTGTTTTACAGTAAGTGGTTAAATGGGTGACAGCAAAATGGATAAATAGGAAAGGGACATGTGTTATAGATGACAATCAAATATATAAAAGAAATTCATGAAATCAAACTTAATGATAAGAATAAATCATCTCAACACGTACAAAATGTAAACATTCAATTTAAAACACACACTGTTATTTACTTTGATTGTATTTGTACAGGGACAGTACACATTAATCAACATCGTTGTAAATGTGCCAGTGCTAGCCAAACAACTAATTTTCATCCGTAAGGGGCCAGATGTTAACTAAGCCATTAAAAACAGACAGCATCAAAGCATGTGAACAATTAAAAGTCAATAAAAGCAAAGTGTACAAAACGAGACTAGAGAGTCAGCCAAGTGTTTACCACAATAAGGCACACATAAAGCAGGCTATTAATACACAGCGAGACATAATCATTAGCAGACTAGACAGAAAGTTAGGCTTGATTTATACTTCATCGGAAGACAGATGAAACGATACCGACAAAAGCTGAAACAAAAGATGGAACAAGAACGACAGCAGATGCAACAACAACAGTAAATTATTGGAGAACGCTTGCCTGAAAATAACTGATGAGATCAGTAATAAGTTACCTACGGCGAGCGACACCGTAACGGCACGAAGTATACTTAGCATGTAATATGGGACACATGCAGTACAACCATATAATGGGATTAGACAATGGGATTAGGGAGACAAGATAACATCCTGAGAAACACTAAAATGAAATAGACGACCCCGGCAGATGAACACAGACAAAGTGTGTAGTGCCCAGGCATTAGGGATGGGACGATACGCAATATTATCATTTATCGTGATAAAAAACACACACGATAATCGTATCGTGGAGATTTAATTTATCGTGATATCGTCCTCGGTCATGCACTGGGATCAATTCTCCTTTTATTTGCCGAGCTGCATATCTTGTACCACTTAAAGGACAACTTTAGTTTTTTTACAACAAGGGTTCATATTTTAGATTAATTAAAGAATATAAAAGATGGGTGTTAAAATTATTTCATTTACTTCTTTCTAATGTTTTAGAGATTTTTATTTCAGTGGTTGGGGGCATGCGTACAAGTGGCTAAATATGTCATTTTACACAGAATAAGCCCATTCCCAAGATACAACGCAAGCTTTCATGGTTGGATGTGATTTATGGAGGCTAGAAGTGTTACTGTAAATGACAATAAAGAAACTGCTGGCTTATTGTGTCTAAAAATACATATTTAGCCACCTTTATGCATGCCCCCATGCGTACGCATGCCCCACATTTTGCGATAAAACAATAGAACGAAGCAGATGAAAACATTTTAACACTCACTTATTCTTTTCTCTAATTACAAAATCTAAAATATGAACCCTTGTTGTAAAAAACTAAAGTTGTCCTTTAAACCCTCTATAATAAGGTAAAAGGTACATATAATATATACGTACTTGATACAGTCTTTTTTTCACTCTATCAAATGTCTTTGCAGCTTGTAGATCTGCTATTTTTGGGGCAAATGTTCCACCCCAGGATAATGGATT
>NC_137827.1:31487370-31572370 GCF_963921795.1 Nannobrachium achirus | reverse complement strand
GGAACAGTGCACAAAATGACCTGGTGACCTATGATGTCAATGTCGTCAGAATTACAGGTAATATCGGATGTCTATTAATTCCACAGAAAAGGGGAGTTAGACTCTCAAGAAGGGAAGATATAATCGCATGTGTCTGCTTGCTCACATACAAATCAGTAGCCAACTGTACATCAGTTAACCTGAGTTGGATAAAGGAAGAGATTGGAATAAGGGTAATCATGGTATACTGTAGGAATAGATCAGTGGTTCTCAACCTTTTTTGAGCTCCGGACCACTCGCATATTTCAGTTAAATAATGCCTGGGCTTGATATAATTTGTTGCATGTAGTATTGTGGAACAAATTAAATCAAGTGTTTTTCTCCCACACCATGCCTATTAATTCAAACTTCACATGCATTTGATGGACTTAAACAATATTATTTAAACACGTGTTTTAATCCATTTAAGTAAAGTATTTGATTTACATTAAAAGATAAATCCCATGGACCACTTGCAGACCTAATTTGGACCACTAGTATTCCATGGACCATGGGATGCATAGCAAGCAAGTGTTACCAGAAAAAAACAAATGCTAGCCCAAATCGCCTGCCAAGAGAGGTCCCCAAGTTGATTATTAGTCAGGGTGGTGGTCCCTGGTTCACAATCAGTTGAAAACCCCTGGGCTAAGACACTCCAGACTTCATGGTGCCTGTGATATAATCAATACATGTCTCTTCTGCATTGTGTATTATTATTAAGTAACAAGTATACACAATAATATACAGCAATTCTAGGATTCTCTAGTTCATTAAGTAAACAGTATACAATGAAATAAAGTTCAAAGTAAACTAGAAGCAGTGCTCTTCCGAGCACAGGTCTCCACCAGGCCAGGCGTCCTGGTGGTGCTATAATAGGCCAATGTAAAAAGGGTGGCATGTGTTCTTAGACCTTTCATGGCGCCACCATGAGGCTGATTTGAACATTTTGTAGTGTAATTTCTTCCTTGGCCTTTTGCAAATGTGCGTGCACAATTTCATTACAATTGCATGCTGTGTTTGATTGGAGGCGTTTTGTTCGAAACGGATCAATCCTGCAAAGTTTGGAGGCCAATCTTAGCCAATCAGGATGGAATATTTAATATGGGACAGATCCGTCTTGATCATATGACTGTAGAGATACTGTGTACTGATTTGTGTTAATTTTGGGTAAAATCTGAAGGAGTAATATCCAAAAATGTGTCTTATATAAGTCGGCCTCCTGGTGGCGCTATAAAAGGCTGATGTGAAAAATGCAAGGAAAAGGTTTTTCCTTGGCCTATAGGGAGTGCAAAGTTTGAAACTGATCGGTGGAGTTATGGGTAGAACCACGATGGTGGTACCACGCATGAGGCTGATTTCAAAAATTTGAAGTGGCATTTCTTCCTCGGCCTAGTGGGAACGTGTGTGCGCATTTTCATGTTAATTGCACTCTGCGTTTGTGATTTGAGGCATTTTGTCCAAAACGGACCAATCTTACAAACTTTGAAAGCCAATCTCGATGGAATATGGACAATCAGACAGATCCATGTCGATCACATGACTGTAGAGATACTGTCTACCTATCTGCGTGATTTTTGGACAAAATCTGTAGGAGTAGTGTACAGAAATGTGTTTTGCAAACATCGGCCTCATGGTGGCCCTAGAACAGGGCCATTTGAAAAATGTGGGGCAGAGGTTCTGAATTGTCATCCAGGGAGTGTGTGTGCTCATTTTGGCAGCCGCACGGACAGACAGGGGCGAAAACATACTCTCCCCCTGCCTTCGGCTGGTGGAGACATTAAATATTATCATCACATCATGTCATTAAGAAACGCACAAATTGTATGATTACCAACTGAGGTGGTCTTGACTATATCTCTTGTTTGGGTTTATAATTTGTTAGGGTAATAATAATTAAAAAGATAAAAATAAATACAAACATTGAATGTTTTGAGATGTAATTCCACTCCAGAGGAAGATGGATACTGTTTGTTTTGTTAACTTGATGACATTGAAAATGAGTCAAATTCTTTGTTTTACTGCCCTAAATATGATGATATAAGAGAGGCATTTGTTAGCAAAAATGTATTTTATTTGTGGTGATTTTCTTGAGTTAGATTGTTATGAAAAACTTGAGATATGTTTCGGGAAAGGAGGTTTTGTTGAGGCAAATTGTATTTGTCAAGCTTGGGAGAGAAGACAACATTCTGTATAAAGGCATGTTTTCATTACAGTCCCGGAATTTTTCCGGGAAAATAATTTGCATATTGATTAGCAACTTGCCGGGAGTAAGGCTGGTGGAGACATTAAATATTATCATCACATCATGTCATTAAGAAACACACAAATTGTATGATTACCTTGTGTTTAGTTTATTAAATCTTTTAAGAAGAATAGGAAAGAAACTAGATGTGACCTCAGTTATAACTAACTTTATATGTATTTATACATGTAATTGTCAAATGAAGATTGTACTGATGACAAATTTCTTTTGGAGTGCAGCCACTGTTTATTTTGTTCCACTGATGCTAGGAGTTGGTTCTTCAGAGTGGTCTTGAAGATTTGTTTTGTCTTGCTTTTGGACTTTGTCTCTACTGTCAGTGGTTTTGATCTCAACTCATCAGCACAGGCTGGGTCAACTGGGGTGGTCTTGACTATGTCTCTTGTTTGGGTTTATAATTTGTTAGGATAATAATAATTAAAAAATAAATACAAACATTGAATGTTTTGAGATGTAATTCCACTCCAGAGGAAGATGGATACTGTTTGTTTTGTGAACTTGATGACATTGAAAATGAGTCAAATGCTTTGTTTTACTGCCCTAATAGTCAGGGAAATTAGCAGAATATCTGTCAAATCTGGGAATAAATTCCTTACCAAACAATTTCTTCACCAATGTGTTCGTAAAGGTGTCTAGTAACATATCTAACAAAGATTGAAATTCAACATCCCTAGCAAAAGGTTTGACAGCTAGGGTAATTCTGGGTCTCATTCACTTACTGTACTATAAGGGAAAAAATCACTCCCAAAAATATGCTTTAAGTGGGATGTGAGGGGTCTAACTAGGTGTTTTTAATTATTCTGAATCCATTGCAAGCATTTGTTTTGCACGAAAAACATTCCTTGGGCCAAAAATGGACCCCATACACCTTGTGAAAAGTGATGACTCATCACTAAATCATCGTTTTTGTGCATCTCATTTTGGCCCAATGAATGTTTTTCGTGCAAAACAAATGCTTGCAATGGATTCAGAATAATTAAAAACACCTAGTTAGAACCCTAACATGCTACCTAAAGCATATTTTTGGGAGTGTTTTTTTTCCCTTATAGTACAGTGTATAGTAAGTGAATGAGACACAGAATTACCCTAGCTGTCAAATATTTTGCTAGAGATGTTGAATTTCAATCTTTGTTAAATATGTTACTAGACACCTTTACGAACAGATTGGTGAAGAAATTGTTTGGTAAGGAATTTATTCCCAGGGTTTTATTACAATTCCCTGACTATAAATATGATGATATAAGAGAGGCATTTGTTAGTAAAAATATTTTATTTGTGGTGATTTTCTTGAGTTAGATGATTATGAAAAACTTGAAATATGTTTCGAGAAAGGAGGTTTTGTTGAGGCAAATTGTATTTGTCAAGCTTGGGAGAAAAGTCTGTATAAGGCATGTTTTCATTACAGTCCTGGAATCTTTCCGGGAAAATAATTTGCATATTGATTAGCAACTTGCCGGGAGTTTTGTTTTTTGGGTGTTTTCACATGCCCAAAAATGCTGGTATCGCATCGTTTTCACTAAATCATTGTGGCGGCATGAAAGAACAGTTGCCAAACTTTGCGAGATAAATAAGCAACCAGGTGTACAAAAATAAGCCCCAAAAAGTGATATTATGTAGGCCACACCAGCACTTTAAAACTACGCGCATCACCATATCAGCTACTTGAAAATTGACGAACTACAAGCTCATAACAAATAAAACGCAACCAGCAACTAACAATATATATAAGCAACTTTACGGAAATCAAGCCCAGAGTCGCTTATAATTAGCAGACATGGCAACGCCGCCGCAGCTCCTCGCTTCGGTTCATTGTCTGTCTCTTTCTCTAACCTCGCGTGTCGCATCTCTCTCTCTCTCACCTGAACGTGGATTTCATTTAACAAGTTATAAGAGTTATTCTTCACCCGAGGCTATTCTTCATGCAACAACACATAAGGTTCAGAAAGGATCGATGATGCAACGTCTTGCACTTAGAGGAGGAGGAGAGGTTCCGAAAGGAGTTATGTTGAGAAATCATTGCACTCTGCCAGCCAACATGGACTCAATGCGACTCAATGCGCTACATTCGAATGCAATGCGATTCTATCCTAAATAATTAATAGACTGACCCTTATCGCCTTATGCAAGGTGAAGCTGTACTTTATTTCTATATATTCCTTTACATCCAGAACATTTTCAATCCCAAATACAATGCTTTAACTGTCAAAAAAAAAACGAAATTTGTATTCTCCCGGTACTTTGAGCAAAAATTACTAGGTCATTTGCCGTCAGATTTCGGACACCAAAACTTCCGGCACACAAAAAGAGTGGCCGTTTTCACATGGCGTGAATTTCAAAATTGCCGTCATTTTTGAAAAAAAACTTCCAGACGTTTTTATGAAAACGGGGCATAAGTCTGAGCTGTAATGGCATGTATTGCTGGACACGAAAATAAAATAATCAATCAATCAATCAATCAATCAATCAATCAATCAATCAATCATATGGGTATTCTATGTGTGTGTGTGTGTGTGTGTGTGTGTGTGTGTGTGTGTGTGTGTGTGTGTGTGTGTATGTGTGCGCGCGCGCGTGCGTGTACTGTATATACTAGTGTTTAGTAACTAGGATGCTTTATAGTCAGTTATTTTTATTCATCCCTGAAATGGTCTGCCTGAGACAGAATCTCTCTGTCTCCAACCTGATTTAAACCCTGATTTATGAAAGGAAGTGTGTCGCAAGACGCAATGCAATGCGGTGTACAGTATATAAATCAGCCTTGTAGATATTTACGTTTTCAGTGCGTGACACTGCCGCTCAACTAAGCATAAATGAGGCATTAAGTGAGGTCATACAGCATTTTCAGCTGCCTAATATTTGCATTTTGCTTGTTTCATGTGAAATCTCTGTAGTTCTGTAACAATTTCAGTTTGGACATTTAATCTGTTTCAAATGTAAACATCACATATGACATTTCTCCAAGCGTTAGAGGAGCATTCTTGTCTGTCCATAACTACCTCAAAACCACAGCCATGACTGGGGAACATATCGTCACTGTCGGGCAGTAACCTTGTATCTGCAAGTTTCAAATTTGTGTATTTTTTCGCAAAGTAAAGCCCTGCTTCATCAAACAAAGCCGTCGCACAAAAGTAGTGAAAACAACTGATCTACAAGCACACAAGGCCTTGCGGTGCGAGGTGTTTTGTGCTTTAGAAAAATGATAAATACAAAACAAATGGTTTTGGACATACAAGGTTTCCACCCGACAACGACAATATGCAGCCAAATAAATAGTGTAAAAAAAAACTATATAGTCTAAGGCTCTTTATTATAATTTTTATTTAACCAGTAAAATCACATTGAGAGAAAAGGCTCTATAGAGCCTTTGTCTAGGCCCGCTCCTTTGCCCTCTACATCAAAAAGCTCTTGGTTGAAATTAGCCATACATCAGCTATTTTCTCTGAATGTTCACCCCAGAATAGAATACGATGATATGAGGTAAATTTAACACTGAGCATTCAGGGTTAAATTAACACTCCCAGACGTTGTATTGCCGCTGCTACACACCTGAATTTGTACTTGAGGGTGTACTTGGTTCTGATGAAGGTCTCTCCCTGTCCCCCCGGAGCCCAGCGGCATGTCAGGTCCTTGGTGTTCCTGGACCAGCATGTCAGATTGACCGGCTTCTCAGGAGGCACTGGGTGGTTGTGGTGGGGGGGAGGGGGGGTAGTTATGGAAAGAGTGAGGCAGAGAGAAGAGAGGGATGGGAGGTGAAGGAGAAATGGAAAGAGTGAATTGGAGGAATGGAGAAAGTGACGGGGGGAGGTGGAGGGAGAGAAAAAGAAGATGGGAGAAGGTAGATAAGAGAGATGGTGAGAGAAAAGTGCAAAAAATAGAGTGTACGAAAGACGGGGGGAGAAGGTTCATGGAGGAGGGAGAGAGAGAGAGAGAGAGAGAGAGAGAGAGAGAGAGAGACAAACAGAAAGAAAGAGAGATAAAGAGATAAGGGAAGAACATTTGGGGTTAGCAAGTACTCTATTACCCTGTTCCTTCCTTCTATCATTCCTTCAAACTTTCAGGTCAGGGCAAAAAGAAAGTTACCTTCACCATTATAAAAGCCCTCTCCTCCTGAGTGTAATTTACTAACGAGTGATGTCCCTCAAAAATTGGTATGTTTGTTCTGATTGCGAGTGTGTGCGCGCGCGAGTGTGTGTATGTGTGTGTGTGTGTGTGTGTGTGTGTGTGTGTGTGCGTGTGCGTGCAGTAAACTTGGGTCAGATTCAGGAACCCTGCCAACATTCCTCTTCTGTCAGAACACAGGCTGCTGAACACCAGCGTCACACAGAGATTAGGATCCCGATTCCTGACTACAAAACTGTCTAAGTGCACGTACATGTGTGTGTGTGTGTGTGTGTGTGTGTGTGTGTGTGTGTGTGTGTGTGTGTGTGTGAGAGAGAGACAGAGACAGAGAGAAGTGAGAGATTGTATGTATGTGTGTGTGTGAGTGTGCATGCATGCGCATGTACTGTATGTGGCTGTATATGGCATGCACACAAGTGTTACTTCACTGCAAAATCTTTATGACTCCTTACTAGTCATTTATCATCTCATCACCCAGGCCAGAAGCACATTTATTTTTCAGTTCTCATTGTGACATACAGTATGGCGTGTGTGTGTGTGTGTGTGTGTGTGTGTGTGTGTGTGTGTGTGTGTGTCTGTGTGTCTGTGTGAGACAGAGGAGTGACTGCTAGTAAGGAAGAGAGCAAATACTGTCCGTGCGTGCATACGTGCGCGTAAATGTGTGTGCGTGCTTGTTCCTGCGTGCATGCATAAGCACATGTCAGACCCATGCCCTATGAGTGATAGTGCGAGTAATGGACCACACAGGTGGTAAAAGCGTCACAGAGTCACGCAGGCCTCATC
Organism: Nannobrachium achirus; assembly: GCF_963921795.1. NCBI lineage: Eukaryota > Metazoa > Chordata > Actinopteri > Myctophiformes > Myctophidae > Nannobrachium > Nannobrachium achirus. Next base: position 31,565,193 of record NC_137827.1, on the reverse strand, counting down.
AGCCAATCTAAAATACAACCACAACTGTGTCGAGACTCTTCAAAATCTCTTATGCTGCAACAACACCACCACCCCTCGTATCCCGTCCCCTTGCAGTCGTCTCTCCGACATCACTCCTGTCCTGTTCTCGTCTCGACTTCTTCTTCTGCGCTTCTCCCCCCAACAACCCCCCATCCACCCATCTTTCTTTTATTTGACCATTTCCTCACGGCGGACCAGCACACACCACATGATTCCCCCAGAGAAAATAAGCTCTTTCTCCAAGAGTCTCTGCAGTGAAAGGGATACAGTGTAGCCGAATACACGGTGAACAGAGTGGGAACGGAAGAAGAAAAAAATAAATAAAAAATAAAAGCCTGACCGTGACACGAGGGGGAGAAAAATAAAGAAAACCCCCCCCTTTCCCCCATTGTGACAATACCGTACAGCAACGTGACCACCGGCTAACTTGCTGTGACTTACTGCCGACGTAGAGGCAGGAGCCGGCCAGGACGTGACCTCCGGGGTTGTGGCAGAGGAGGTTGTCCCCGGAGCGCTGGCGGGAGGCAGGGAGCCTGGGCAGGGTGACGCTGAGGGCGGTGGGGCTGAGCACGCTGTAGGAGGTGCTGGGCAGGCGCCGTCCGTTCAGCGTCCAGAACAGAGAGCTGGCATGGACGCCCAGGTCCGCGTTGACCCGGCAGGTGGCGGTCAGGCTGGACCCGATGTGCAGAGCAGGGTCCTCTGGGAAGATGGCTGCCACCTCTGGGGAGGGAGAGGAAGGAGGTGGTGGTGAGGGCGTTTGTTAAGAGGCGGGACTAGGGCTGTCACGATTATGACATTTTACATGACGATTATTTGTCGATTTAATTGTGTTTTTGTCATTGACAATTACATTTCTGTTTGGCTTGTAGGCTTTGAAGTTGCACATGGCAGATATGACACATAAGCTAAATATACAAAAAATTACTGAAATATATGACGACTTTATACATTGATAAAAAGAACGTAGATGGTGGAAATAGCCGATCTACAAGCTCACAACTTGTAAGCTTGTGAGATCTGCTATTTCTACTATTTTTGAAAATGTTTGAAAATATCTGAACATTTTTCAAAATGTAAATGATTATGACGATTATGACAAAATAATTGCGATTATGTAAAATAATTGCAATTAGACGATTATGCAAGAATTGTGACAGGCCTAGGTGAGGGTGTTTGTTAAGAGGCGGGATAAAATGAGAAGAGAAGAGAAGAGAAGAGAAGAGAAGAGAAGAGAAGAGAAGAGAAGATTCTAATCTACAACAAAATACTATGAACAAATGTAAGATAGTTCCTATGGATAACAGATGAGAAAGCATAATGAGCAAGTGTGAGAGCTTCTAACACTTTGTCAGACCACTACAAATCTCCGCCCGGGGCCATATACTTTGAGTAACTACCTCTGCTGAAAGACAGATTGTGTGGTCCTTTTGAGAAGAACATCTTTGAAGAAGTTAATTTCTCTGTAACTCCACACCAATATTTAGGCTACATCGCAACACCGACATAATTACAATTCCCGCACACGTGTGCACACGAGGGCACACACACTCTCACACCCACACGCACGTGCACGCACGCACACACACACACACACACACACACACACACACACACACACACACACACACACACACACACACACACACACACACACACACACGAAAACAAATACACACAGGGGTGTTAAGCATATAGTCAGCTAGCAGAAGGGAAGGGATCATGATTACCCAATCACACCCTGATCCAGCTGAATAACAATAATTTACTGATCCCTTTCAGTAGTCTGAGAGTGGTGGTGGTTGGCCCAGTCCCTCTGGACCAGGGTGTGAAACCCCCTCACTTTAACGACCACAAAGACAGGCGCAATTACTGCTGTTTATTGTCTCTACTCCACAAGCTTGCAGGAGGAAATGGCTTGTAAAATATGATTTGTTTTCAGAGGCTTACGGCATTTTGAAGCAGGGCCGTGATGATGAGGGCAGGTGATAAGTTTAACCCTTGGACAGTGGAGTGCCCTAAGGTCCTTTTTTTTTTTTACACATTTTAAACTGATAAAATCACTATGTGCAGTTTTGCACATAGTCATACAATTCATTGGCTCATTTGCAATACACACTTTAAGGAAGAAAATAAAACAGCCAATTTCATTATTAATTGAGTCTAGCTCAATAATTAAAGTTTAAGTTCATAAATAGTAAATGGTGCATTTACATAATAGCCCTTTATTCCAAAGCGCTTTACAGAGATTGTGCATTACTTTCACCCATTCACACACACATGGGATCAAACTGGGAACCTTGCGGTTCTCCATTCGGCTGCTCTACCAGCAACTCTGAGCCACTGCCGCCTCATGCACCCACATTTTACATGTTAAGCATCGCATTTTACAAACGGATCCGAGGACATCTCATAATGTCGTTACCAGACAATATGTGGCAGGCAGAGACAGGAAATTGCACAAAAACGTACAATCCCCCAGTCAAGAAAAGAGCACCACAAGGTCACCAATCCCATACGGTGCTCCCTCATTAATGAATCCTGTTAGCAATTCTGCATTTAGTTATTGGTAGATATTTATACATTACACATATACAAATATATTTATAAACTACTGACTGCCATATGGGTAACAACTAAAGTAAAGGAATACAATTATCCAATTCCAGAGTAGCAGTTGAGGAAAGAACATATGACATCAACACATGAATTCCCTGATGAGACACTAGATGAATGCTGAATGGGCTCCAACGAGATAAACACTGGCTCATGGTTGATTTTAAACCCCTTTGACTGCTGGTGTCTGTAAGGAATTGAAAAATGAGAGCTGGTCCCTGACACCCATGGTGGTTATGCTGTCAGCATTCAAGGGTGCGTGAAAGGCCTGTAATACCCCCTATTTCCAAAGCTCTGTTTACCCTTCACTCGTCCGTGGAACAGTTCAAAAGAAGACTACGCTTCCTACATTTGACGGACAAAGGAGATACATATGGAACGTTTTCAACATTTTGATGGGCCTGTGTAGGGGACAGGATTGAAAGGAGAAGTCATGCAGCATTAAGCGACAATGAGCCATGCAATGCCATCTGAAAAGGGAGCAAGGAGACAACAGTGGATGCCTGTTTTCGAATTTATAAATTAAATTTTCACATTTGCTTTCAAGTTAAAGAGACATGCTGTAGCAATTCAAATGTACCATATCTACCCTCAATAGGCATGTCTCCACATTGACAGGTTGTTTATGCTCAAATCTTTCTCCAACAATATAATATGATTAGATGTACTCTTATTCTATTATTTTCACTATATGTACAGTGAAAGGTTTCACATAATGAACGCTTTTTAATTATTAAAAAGCCTAGTCTCCACTGTTGGAGACTAGGGACTTGCTAGAATAGGTTAGTTACAGCCTTATAATAAAAGCCACGGCGGGCTACCTTGTCAAGACTGCTGGTCTTTAAGCGTTTAAACGGGGCTTTACTTTATAAGTTTCCACGGCAAACTAACAAGGACAGATGCTGAGGCAGACGTTTGTAGTTCGTATAGTGAGCTCACCAATAAAAATAATCCGGCCACTTATGGGGAACGGACGTGTGGGACTGCATAGCCGAGATTTATTTACGTTGCTGTGCATTAAGCTGCCGGTTAACATTCTCTAGGAACCGACCAAATGATGTCAGTGTTTTGTTGCGGTTCGTAAAGCCCCACCATGCTCCCCATGTGTTAAACGAATTATGTCCCGACTTGTTGAAATTCAACCTCCTGGGAGGGTTTCCCAAAAACCTCCCATTTCTGCAGGAACACCGGGGAACATGAATAATACCCAATCACACTCCAACAGTGGCCTGACCTGGCTGTCAAAGGCAAATGTGGCACTTGTCATTGGTTATTAAGCGTTCAGAAATTATTTATAAATTAACAGCCAATATGGAATTAGAGGGTCCCCAGGCCCCCAAACACGAGTTAAAACAGTGGCTCCCAAACTCTTTAGCCCGTGACCCAAAAAAGAAATTATAGACTATACCCAAACAGCCCGGGACCCAAACTAGCTGAAAACAGCAGATCTACAAGCTTCTAGATAGTCTATTATTTTCCACTACTTCTTAAACATTTGTTTTCTAATTTATGGTATTAGATTTATTTTATTTATTCAAGAAATTACTTCGAAAAATCATGGAAATCTTAGCTTTTTGGGTAATGTTTTTTTGAAGATGTTCTGAAATAATAACAATCAAAAACCAAAAAAAAGGAAAAATTAAGGGACCCCAAAAAAATTGTGTCCGCGACCCACAAATGGGTCCCGACCCAGTGTTTGGGAACCAGTGAGTTAAAAAATATGGGGGGGGGACCGGGGACGTAACTTTAAAACCAGAATATAATAGTTATTTTGCAGTTTCATTTCTTTTCTTTTTTTTCTTTTTGGGTGTGATGTCATAGCTATATTTTACCAAGGTGTCATCATCATCCATATTAGGTGTGGAAAAACCTCTCAAGTTGTTTCCTTTTATATATACTCTATGGTTGTTTCACGCGGACCGTTTTCTGTTAATCGCACGACGCTTTTGACCAGTGACACAAATGTAGACATGCTGATGATGTGATGCCGTGCAGAAAAGTGCAGCCCTGCGTTGTCCATTGCAGCCAAACATTACCAAGCCAACGTCTGTCTGCGCGCATCGATGGATCATCTGTGGTGGTGGTGGTGGGGATCACTTACGTGTGGAGTAGCTCTGCACGCCGGGAACAGACAGCATGAGGAGCACCAAGAAGCAGCTCTCCAACAACACGACTCTCATTTTGGTAAGAAGTCCCCTCAACAAGTTTGTCTTGTTTTTCGTTATGTTCTCCCCCTTTTTGACGCGTCGATCCTCTGTGTATTTTGAATTACGCACGGTTCTGGCAGGGGAAAGAACTGCACGGGGTTCAAGTTGACTGCTCCGAAGTTCAATGCTTCTGTTGGAACAAGACAAGCGAGCACGCTAGAGAAGGCTACGGCACAAGGCGCGCGTGTAAACCCACGGCCCAAGACGTCCTAAATCAAGGTAAACTGCTGAGCATAATCCCGTCCCGTTTTGGAGTATTTTCCCTTAATGCTTCCTCTGCTAAAACACACACACAAGTTCATACTTTTTAGGCCCCTCCCCTCTCTCTTCCCACACAGTCGCCAGTCATTTCCCCCTCTCTCTCTCTTTCCGTCCTTCCCTTTTTCTTTTTTCAGTCTCTCTCCCCTTCCAGTGATGGGTAGAAGAGTCACATCCATTCACTTTCACTGAATCATTCTCTCTCCCTCTCCCTCTCCCTCTCCCTCTCTCTCTCTCTGTCTTCCTGGCTTTCCATGTTTCTGTGACTGGGAGGCTGTTGTTGAGTCACTGTTTTTACAGGAAAGGTCATCAGATGTATCTCTCTCTCTCTCTCTCTCTCTCTCTCTCTCTCTCTCTCTCTCTCTCTCTCTCTCTCCTGTGTGTGTCTGTGTCCCTCTCTCTTTCTCTGTGTGAGAGACACTCTTGTTTCACACAGGGAAGCCTCTTTGAACCCCAGCAGTAGTACTATGTATGTTGTTTCCTGTTTCAATCATGTTTGTTTTGACGCACAGATGATGGATGGTGGCAGGCCTGTATTGTGGTGTATTGAGTAACACATGTAGCCTTGGGCCTGGGAAATAACACTGTACACATTAGCATAATAGGCCTATGCGCCTATCCACCGAATTCTGAAACCCACCCCATACAGAATAGTGACCACCTCAAATTCTTTTCAATATTAAAGGAGTAGTTTACCCCCAAAATGATTTTTTTTCTATTGGTTACTCACGCCATGGAGACTTGAGTTCAATAAATAGTTTTTGTACTTGTCACATTCCTAAGACAACATTTTGATTATAGTAAATTTACCCCCACATTTTCCAGACCCAAATGCATTTGGGCATGTTTAACATTTATTGTGAGTGTAAAACATGCATACTGTAACAGATTGATCCAACATATCACATGGAGTGGAATTGTTATATGAAATTCAACTTGTTTGTTTCTTATGTGCACTGTGATGGAAAGCCAAGCCTGTCTTTACAATGTAATTACACATTTTGTATAGAAACTTGACTATTTCACTCATAGACCCAAATACATTTATTTTGCTGTAGGCCTAGCTAAATCACAAAAGACCTTTAACCAATAAAAAAGTAGAAATGTGAGTCACACACCAAATTGGTGTGTGCCTATACAAAAGTACTACTACTACTTTGTCCTCCATTGATTTGAAATTTTGTGATTTTTTTTTTCAATTCTTATTTTTGATATTTCCTATATACTTCATCTTATGACAAATAGTGAAATAATTGTTCTACAAGCTCACAACGCAAGCTTGTAGATCTGCTATTTTTGCTGTTTAAAAAGGGACACCATGGGTTAATGTGGTTGAATCATAAAGAAAACTATTATAGGAGTCATAGAATAAGCGATGCCCTTGGGCCAAGGCTTGGTATCAGCTGAGAGAGGGAAGCCGGCAAAGGTGTCCATGGAAATCCTCTGACTCATGCGAGATTCACCCAACCTGTCATCACTCACTTAAAACAGACCCTGAAGACAAAGCGACTGCGTGGAAGGGGGTGTGTGGTGGGGGCGGGGGGAGGTTGGGCCGGTGAAGACAGGCAGGGTGACGAAACACAATCACATTATGTCACATTGGGATTAAGAAGTCCACATCAGGGGTCTCGGCGTCCGCCTAGAGAACAAGAACCCTGTTCATGTTTATCATTTAAATGGGCACTGTGACTAATGTTTGACTAATGGTAGCCGCAGACACACACAAGTTAGCCCTACCGGTCGGGGGCCAGTGGTGAATCACCAAGGCCATAGAGGCTATGAATGTTATAGTTGTCACCCTACGGGTTCCTGCAGACCCTACAATGTCCCCCTTTCTGCCTCGTCAGAGGGGGCCCTTGTTCGTCGCCCACTTACCGCTCAGACCACGGCAGCTATGTCCAGTAAATGTGAAAAGAATTTTGTGACGGGGCTCGGACATTGTGTCACTTTCCGGTCATTAACTGCTCTGATGCCCGTTCAGGCTGTTGTAGCTAGAACAGTTGATCTGTGATATTCGGCGGTCGTCATCACATTCACCCTGTCAGTGAAAATGTTGTGTCACACAAGCACATGCACATGCACACGCACACACGCCATACAGAATCTTACGCACTCTTCCAAACACATAATCAAGCCCAAGCTTGCACATTCATTCTTTTGTCACTCTAACGTGCGCATATTCTTACCCAAGCTCACACACACACATAATGTCGTTTTTACACCATAGACTGAAAGATGGACCGTGAGTGATGATGAGGGTGGGAAAATAAGTGAGTGCGATGACGAGAATATAAGAGAGAGAAAATGGCAAGAGACAGTAAGAGCGGGCGCGCTGCTAAATCCTGAGTGTTAATTTATCCCTGAGAGTGTAAAGATTGCTCATTTTTAGACTCAGAGTTCCAATTGACCCTAAGGATTTTCCAGTGTGGTCGGAGCAGATGCTGTAGTAGAGGGATGAAAAAGATGTTTCCACCCTGTAATAATGTCAGTCATGGGGGAACAATAGGCTTAAATCTCTTTAGTTACAACCACAATGTGGGAATGCATGCTGGGTGTAAACCAATGGCATATGTCTGACACCAGTGGATGTATGTGTCTCAGTGGTGAGTGGAACCCATGGCGGTAACTTGACTTTCAGCACTCCACCACAGCCTGGGCTCAAACCGCAATCCAGTCCGCCACCTGAGAAGGATCTGGTTCACGTGGCGGAGTAGGAATATTTCAACTAGGGAATGAGTTTACACCAAGAGGGGGGGTGTTATTATACGATGCAATATAATCACATTACATCAGCTTTGTGAGACTTTAGTCCATGCAGTAGCCAGAACCTAAAATCTACATCTACTAACATTCCCTGGGAATACGTTCTCTCTGTATAACTCACCTACTTTATAGTGTAGACCCCACCCCCACGATCTAATACTAGGCTTCCTTCCTTTTCCCCCTCTACACCAAGGGTCCTATCTTTTGTACCGCCATACCCCTTATGCCTAAAATTATTAGCCATATTTTGAAAAACAATTTAAAATACTTCAACTAGCCAATCTACATTGACACATTGTGAGCTTGCTTTTCAAAATAGTCAAAATGGCAAAGATATTTAGGGATAAGGAAGCGCACATAAGCTACAGTAGTGCCCCAAATCTGTTTGCCGAAAATGTCCGATCTACAAGCTCACAGCGTGGTCAAGACATGGCTGTATATTTTTGCATAATGTTCCCTTTGCCTCATTCCACTGTTTACGTATGGGATCTTTTTTAACGATTCGTTTTTGGGGCTTTTACGCCTTTACTGACAGGACAGTAGACTGACAGGAAATGGGAAGAGAGATAGGGAGTAACACGCAGCAAAGGTCGTCGGGATCGGGATTCAAACCAGCAACACACTGTCAGGCATCAGAGCCTGTGTGGTATGCGCCTGGACCGCTAGGCCAGCAGGCACCAGTATGGGAAGGATTGTAATTTCTTAATAACTTTGTTATTAATAATGATAATAACTTACGGTATGGCAGGGGCTGCATGAGCCGCCCAGAAGAGAGAGAGAGAGAGAGAGAGAGAGAGAGAGAGAGTGTGTGTGTATATATATGTGTGTGTGTGTGTGTGTGTGTGTGTGTGTGTGTGTGTGTGTGTGTGTGTGTGTGTGGTGTGTGTGTGTGTGTGTGTGTGTGTGTGTGTGTGTGTGTGTGTGTGTGTGTGTGTGTGTGTGTGTGTGTGTGTGTGATTGATTGTGTCTGTGTCTGTATGTCCGGGGCTAATCTTACAAACTACTGGACCGATCAGCATCACATTTCTTGTACACACTGCCAGTAGGCCAAGGACATAACTCACATGTTTTATATATAATTATAATATTTAACTTTTAAAACTTTAATTTTATAGTGTAAGTCAACAGAATAGTAAATCTTCGTACCCCCGACTTTCGGCACCTCTGTGCGGTCCAAGTGAACACAGCGGAGCGCTCCCTAACTGCGGTTCAGCCAATCACAAGCTTCTGTGGGCAGGTCTTTTTTGGTACACGCATACTGTATGTCCCACACTTAGCTCATTGGCCAAGCTTTGCCGGACGCTTAATGAAATTAACACATAAAAAGCACCACTCACGGGCGCCCGCTGCATGGCCTACTGGTCCAGCCGCATACCACTTAGGTATTGTCACATAGGCATGGATCCGGACGACCTTTGCCGCGTCACTCCCCATCTCTCCCACCATTTCTTGTCAGTCTACTGTCCTATCTAATGAAGCATATAAAAACCCAAAAGCAAATCTTAAAAAAAAAAAAAAAAAAGCACCACTCAAACTGGGTGTGATTTTGAGATTCTGTCTTGTTGAGTGGTGCTAACCGCTCCTACAGACGCGGGACAAACAGACAAAGCCATGATGGCTTTGTCTGTTTGTCCCGCGTCTGTTTGTACACATGTCCTGCAGTCCTGCCCCATCCTGCATTGGCCAAGCTTCTCGGGAAGCTTAATGAAATGAACTCATAAATAGCACCACTGACTTCACACTGGGTGTGAGTTTTTATTTATTGTGTGCTCGCTTTATTATGGGCTCTTCATTATTTATCTAGTAAGTTTATTCTTCTAGTAAGCTTCACATGACAATTTGGCTACAATATATAGACAACCAGCCACACTCCGCCACACTCCACCGCAATTTCCATACATGGTGTTCCATGCGAGCCCACACTGTTTCATAGGAACAGTATTTCTAGTTTGCATAGCACTTTTCAAAACAACTGAATATAAACAGCACAATAGTCCTAAATAGTAGTCCAAAAGTACTTGCCCTTTTCATGAGTACTTCCTAATTATAAGGGTGTGACTTTCAAGACGCCTACTAGAACATTACTGCGTGTGCTGCACCCGTTATTTATTTCCTTCAATCAGTATAGATTAATACACTGGGCTATAATGGTTATTGTGAGGAAAAGCTTTACCATGTTTTGACCCTGGGGGGTTGTGTTTTTCTAATAAAATTCCATCCCCGTTCAAATTGCCCCCTGTGTATTTCCAATGTGGTTCGTAGAGGGGGGGTTATGACGGGGGGGGAAGGCGCACATGAAGAGGCCGGAACCCTTTAGCATCGCTCTGAGGAGTTAACCAGGGGGCAATCAGAGAGAGTAGGATAGAGGGAGGGAGACAGCCATGGAGAACAATGAGGAAAGTAGCGCTATGTTCAGAGCAGGGGGAAAAAAAGAAAAAGAAACATAGAGGGAGATGAAGCAGATTGACAGAGAGAAATGGGACATGTTAGGCAATGAGGGCTGCCCAGACAGAGTTAGCAAGGAGAGAGAGAGAGAGAGAGAGAGAGAGAGAGAGAGAGATTTGGGGGACAAAATGGGAGGAACAGAGAGACAGGGAGGGGAGGGAGGCATCCTGAGAGAGAGAGAGAGAGAGAGAGAGAGAGAGAGTAATCAAGCAGAATCAGAACGTTTCCTCTGTAATACCCACAGGCCTCAGTAGAGCCCCGGCTCCTCTATCCACACTGATTGGAGGGAAGGGTTTGTTTGAAGAGGAGGTCAAGATCTTCAGTACCTTGTTAAGGAAAAGTTGTGTCCAGAGGAATGAAGAGGGCTGACTCCTTCCTGAGGAATTCATCGGGGGATTGTGCGTGTGTGAGTGCGTGCGTGTGTGTGTGTACGTTTCTGTCTATATGTATATCCAAGTGCTCATTTGTGCAAGGCAGAGAGATGGAGCGTGTGTGTGTGTGTGTGTGTGTGTGTGTGTGTGTGTGTGTGTGTGTGTGTGTGTGTGCGTGTGTGTGAGTGTGTGTGTGTGTGTGTGTGTTTGTGAGAGAGAGAGAGCGACCGACAGAAAGACAGAAAGACTCAAGAGTGATAGGGAGAAGGGAGAAATTGTCTGTGTGAGTGCGTGTGAGGAAGACAGAAAGAGGCGAGTGATAATGTGTATGGGTGTTTGTGTGTTGATAAAGTCACTAAAAGGGAGAAAAGCAGGCAGCAGGAGGAATCAGATTGTGATTTAAGGCGGACGCCTCAACCCCCTCCTCACTCTGTCTTCAACATAGTTTCTGAAGCCAGGATAGCAGCACTGGCATTTGCCGCAATAATGCATGACAGATGTACATCAACCATGCTCTCTTCTTTTCCTCCTCTTGCGCCCTCTCTCACCCTCTCCCTCTTTTCTCTCTCTCTCTCTCTCTCCCCCTCGTCCCTCTCTCCCTCTTTCATTCACTCCCTTACTCTGTTTCTCTCTCTTGCCTCCACCCATCTGGACCCAATGTGTTGTTGGTGGTGGGCATCGTCCAGCCAAGCCATCAACCACTACAAAATTGGGAAAGAGAGGATTAAGGTCTCATCTGTGGAATCTTCCATTTTTGATGGTTGAATAACGATTCTGTAGTCAGAAAACATTTATTTGATCTGGCACAATGATGGCGGGGCCTGCTTTTATCTTTTATAACTCCCATATATATATTCAGGCTGACAAAGTAGTTTACCCCAAATTAAGCATTTAAAAAACAATAATTGTAATGGTAAACTTGTCATATAAGCGTGATTGATAGTTGACATAAAAGAAAGTATCATTAAGCTTAGCCACTTAATGGGATGATAATGCTCTTAAGTTTATCTAGGGTTACTTAAAGGTGTGTTTGGTTTTAGCTGTAAAAGTAAAAAATAAATCATCAAAATTGTTATTTTTTACAAATGCTGGTTCCATTTTATGCCAGGAGAGGGCAGTACATTCACAGCACATGATGCACAAGTCCTCTCTTCACCACTGTACCATCAAAAAGGTCAATAAAATGTTTGCAGTGTGTCTACAAAACACACGGATTGCCTTGATCAGAATCCAGCAGAATTTTAACTACACTGTAGTATCATACAGGCAACTATATCTTTTTTTTACAACAAAACATAAAAAATGGGCCATAGTTAGAGCACTTTGTTGTTGTAGTCGGTTACGCCTGGCTCAAGCAATTTTATGTGTTCATGTAAAGCTGAAAACCCAAGAAAGGGACTGAGTGGAAGATCAAAGTGGTGGTTGTGTCTCATTTGTAATGGTGCCTATAGGAAGGACCTGTCAAACGTAGTGTCCTCTGATGTGCACCGAAATATTCTTGACAAAAATGTAAACAAAGCAATGAGGTGCATGTATATGACAGGAAACTGTTGTCTGTTTGTTGTCCATAAGGATATGATAAACTACAAGTAAGTGTAACTGAAGGGGAGATGAGACATGGAGAGTAATTGGGGGGCAGAGGAAAGGAGAGTAGGAGAGGAAAGGGAAGGAGAGGCAGACAGGGGCGTCACAAGGGGGGGAAAAGTTACTAGGGTCCAAGTTGGAGGGGCCTTAATTATTTTATACTTTAGCTATGTTTGAAAGGTTGTGAAAACGTGTGCAAATCTTTGACACTTGTAACTCAAGGGGGGAGGGGGGGGGGGGGCTCTGGCTGGAACAAAATATTTTGAGATGGGGTCAGTGGCCAAATACATATCATTTTGGGGGTCCTTCACATTAAAAAGTTTGTGCACCACTGATGTAGAAACATAGGTTTTTTAAAAACCTAGAAGGATTTGAAATATTCAAAGACTTGCACAAATTTTCATGATTTTTCAAAAATAGCATATCTACAAGCTCACTGCAAGCTTGTAGATCTGCTATTTTTGCCAGACCCATGAAATGGGTAGGCCTACATAAGCAAATGTCTGTCCGGGTTTTCTATATAAAGGGTATATATGATGATGACATGATGATGACATGCCTACAAAAGGCATGATGTCATAAATGATGATGACAGATAACCAGGTTGACTGCCAGACCCGGACAGACATTTGCTTATGTAGGCCAGCCTATAAATGTACCATTAAATTTATAGGCCCAGAGGGTTGGCAGAACCGGGGTCTGGCACAACCAGGTTGACCTGGTCTAGTTCAATAGTTAAAGCACAAAATGTGAGTGAATTCTTGTACCCAGGGCCCAGAATTTGCTGCGACACCCCTGGAGGCAGAGAGGAACAGAGAAGTAGAAAGGGGAGAAGCAGTACCATGAGGCGTGAGAAGAAAAAAACTATGTAGAAGCATTTCACGGTGTCCAGAATAACATATAGACTCTGCTATATGAATGTACAGAATCCTGTACAAAATCATGTTTTATTTGATGACCTTGCAGCATTTGGCTGAAATGTGCCTGTCAAAAAACTGCAACACCAAAAGCCTTGCCCCTGAAATGGTGAGATTGCAGGCCTGATATAGAATATAATGGATGAATAAATAAGTAACCAAAGATATACAGAATGTACATTCATTTAGCAAAAGGATTAATAAATTAGCAACCACTAGTGCAAATAGAGGACAGAGTAAGTGGCCCGATACTGCATCCAGCGTTGTGCTGTGTCATCGTGCTGTAGGGGTTTGCTTTACAACTTCCTCCTTGCAGTGAATAGACTGAGCACAATACCTGGGCACCAAGTGCAAACACACACTCGGTACACAGCGGTCCATGCTCTGGGAATTGAAACGATAAAGAGACACTATAAACAGTGCAATGAAAAGTGGGTTAACAAAAAAGAATGTACACTGACAATAATCAATTCTTACCTCAGAGCATTGTGTGAAATGAATCTGAATAAATCCCATAATAGTCCCATGTCATCGTCCTAGTGTGTTGTCGGTCTGAGAATTACCTCACATCCTGTTGTGCTTTGCAATCAGCTATCTTTTAACATTGAGATTAGCTTTATATTACACATTAATGATTGATGTTTTTCTAGTAACTGATATCTGTGAGATTTTTGGCTTGTCATCCCAGTTTGCTGACAAAGGTGAACTTGCAGAGTTGTCCAAATCACTGCAAGTGAAACACAAACCTCACAAACTGGACACTGCACGCACGCACGCACGCACGCACGCACGCACGCACGCACACACACACACACACACACACACACACACACACACACACACAGCTGGTCACATGACAGATCATTCATCTCTTCTGAATCACATGTACTAGTGATAAAGCCTAATCTGTTGTGCAAGTGCTGAATGTTTACCACTGTGCTATAGAGCCCCATGCCTGCATGCTTGTTCTAGAACTCTTTTGAGGATCATGCAAGGTTGTGTCTCAATAGAAGAGCAGGGACAACAAGTATCCCAATTGTATAATTGATATTGCGGTGTATAACAGTGTATTCACTTTTTCATAAATAGAGGTTTAACCAACATGTTTAACATGTGCTTTGTTGCTGCTAATTCTGCTCAGGCTTCAACCCTACCTGTTAGCTGTCATGCCCTGATGCCCTAGTGGGCGGCCAATGATGCAACCAAACCCCACTGCAAATCACCCTACATTTGTTGCAATCTGTTTGGAGAACAGGTGGGCGCGGTTGGCCACTTTACTTACACTGTGGAATAATAATAACACAATGTCTGCCAGCAAGGCGGTTCAAACAATCACAGGAAAGTATTTGAAATGGCCTATACTTCCCTAATATCCTGATGAAGCAAACTCGGTCTCCACTCTCCACCCACTGAAGACTGAAAGTCATTTGCAAGGTATGAATTGCAACATTTCTGGAGGAGTGCCATCAAAAGTGCAGTTCCATGCATGTCACATTGACATCGAGTTTAAATGTTTAGAACAGGGGTCTTCAACAGGGGGTCCGGGACCCCTGGGGGGTCCCCAGAATCCTAAACCTTACTACAGGGGGTCCTCCAAATCTTTGTGTGATAGAAACCTTTTTCTTCTTTTTTTATATTAACCACTTGAACCCTAGTGTCCTTATTCTGAGAACTTTAGCCAAAAATAGTCGATCTACAAGCTCACAACGCCTCGCAATGTGAGCTTGTAGATCGGCTATTTTTGGCAAAGAGCTTTGGTGTAGAGGGGAAAAAGAGCAGACTAATTACAGAGTGAAAGGTCAAGTTTATTATGTATTGACAGTTAAGTGGTTAAATATCTGAAAACACAAATTGACATGAATCCGAAAATACACTGATGATTGTGCTGTCAAATAATGAAACTATATGAAATGATTGTGGGGGTGCCTGCTTCATCTCTCTCTCTCAACTAAGGGGTCCTTGGCCTGGAAACGTTGAAGACCCCTGGTTTAGAATAACTGAAACGGATGTTGGAACTGATGGAACAAAGACAAATAGGTCTATGAGCGACTGTACAGAAATAATGTGTGATGACAGACCATCCCATCCCAGACTATTGAAAGGAAACTGTTGCATGCTGCCAACCGCATGGTGATTCATCAGTTTAGAATAAGGAAACGGGCAGGTCTGGCATTCCGCCCGCAACTATAGGCTATATATTTTCCCCATAGTTCTCCAATGAAACTTAACCAGAAGCAGAACTGTCAGGGTCTCTTCTCTGCCGCGGTTGATTTATTTTGAGTGCGCATGTTGCTTCTCACAGACACATTAAATAACTTGAGTGTTCCACCACCACTGGCCTGTCTGGACGGTTCACTTTGCGATGGAGGAGGAATGTTGAGTTGAGTTGAGAGCTTTGTCTTGTTTGTCAGCGCACAGGATTACAGAGTTGCCGAGTCATGTATGACTGTTGATGTAGAGTTTCTCCAGTAGCTGCCAGTGCCTGGTATGTATGTGAAAATCACCAAGTCGCAAGAAAGCGCGCAGCTTCGCTGTTCGCTCGCACCGGGGTCTCCATTGACCACTTCAGTAGGGATACTGCGTCGGTGCATGCACATGTGGAACGGTTCTCTGATTTGTTTTCTCCAATTCTCCGTAGACTGGCTGTGACAGTGTGACAGTAGGCTATCATGTAACATAATGCCTGAGTGACTGAGAGCGGAGAAGATATCGCTTTAGGTTATGGCAATTGCGTGACTTGCGTCATTGGACAAACATGCGCAAAGTGTCTGTCCCAGATTGACTTTTGTAGGCGTCATTCACTCCTGCAATGTTGAATCGTCATAGCAGCACTGACTCTGCACACAACGTCCATTCAAGCGGTCCGACTTCATTTCTTTGAATGGTTCATTCAGGTGAGTCAATCGGCATTATAAACGCGATAGCATGGTTGCATTGAGTTTGAACGTGCTTGGTGAACGCGCGTACAGTAGGCTACTTTGTCTTTGTTGCTCTTCTTCTTTTTGAAAGGAATTGAAACTTGAGTTGCACATTTCCCACCAGAGCATTCATTTGGGGAAGGGACTTTGGTCTGTCATCACTCATTTGTTTATTTTGCACAGCGTCAATAGGCTACTGTTTTTGATAGGTTGAGGCTATCAAGAGCTGCATAGCTTTCATGTCTCGACGACATAACAAGAAACCTATATAGATTTTCTTGAGGGAGGGTGGATGGATTTATTTAGACTATATATCCTGTATAGCATTTAATTGTTTCTGACCTGAGTGTCATTATCACCACTGTTTTAATGGCCAAAATGTTTTATTTTTTATTTTTAGGTTAGCCTATATAGCCTATAGTAGAATAGAATAGGATTCAGTCTGCAAATGTTATTTTGCTCTTCTGACAATTAATTCATGTTGTGCTTAGTGCCTCCTGATATCTTAGGCCTATTTATAAAAAATGTTGAAAAAGTTTCTTTTTTACACGATGGAAACTGTAACCTATTTATGAATCATAGCTTAGGAGGCTACTGTGTTATTATCACGAGTTGCAAGCTAACACCCCCCCCCCCCCCCCATAGTTGTGATTCCTCTATTAGTCTGGTTGAGTTTGCTGTTGGATTATGAGATCTTACATTTCTTCTGGAGGAATACAAGAAAAGAACAACACTTGTCAGTGCACTTTGACCTTGATTAGCAGTGCAGCAGGGAGTGCAATAGCTCACTTGGCATAAAAACGATGTCAGTGAAGTTATTGGTTAGTCCAGAAGATGCATACTAGGCCTAATTAGCCTACAACTCAGCAGTTACCACACAGGTACTATCTGAATAGATAATATCACCTGATATGATTTAACAAAGATGATCTGAATTTTAGTCTCTGCACTCACTCAGCAAAACCTCAGTTTTCAAATGTAACCAATACAAGGGTCTATTTACATTAATGACTGAGGATTTTATTGTGCAAACCTGAGCCTGTTATGCAGGGGTTAGGTCAGACTGTTCTTCAGTCCCCTGCAACATTTGTTAATACAGTATCTGGGCAACATAATCATTTTAACCTCTTTATCCATATTTTATACTTTGGCTATTGAACAATAGCAGATATACAGGCTCACATCGCATCCGCGTTGCGAACTTAATTGTACATCTGCTATATATTTTTATTTTGAAATCTTGAAAGTATTGGAACATTTTAAAAATTCTGTATTTTTTTAAAATCTTTTAACACAAAACTTCTCTTCATGGGGGTCCGGGGCCAAATACACATACATTTGGGGGTCATTGCTTTAGAACCAGTGCTTTAGGCCAGTGGTTCTCACTTCTCAACCTTTTCAGGCTGTGACCCCGCCCAAAATAATCATATTTTAACTGGGGACCCGCTCATCCTGATGAACACTAAGAGTTGAGGAATTACATTTAGTATAATACGGTTCTATTGTGAAAATAGCCAATCTACATGCTCACAACGCCTTGCAATTTTCACAATTTCTCTCTCTAATATTTGAAAATTAGGCCAACGCTTAATTTGTCATTTTAGAGGTATTAAAGAGTCCTTAAATTGTCACTTTATGTGCATAAACCTTTTACACACTTACATTTTATGTTGGTTTGTTTACTGTTTAGTGAGAAAACAATGTTGCACATTAAGTCAACCATCTGGGGACCCTTCCAAATAAATTGTGGAGCCCTTGGGGGTCCCGAGCCACAGGTTGAGAACCAGGGCTTTAGGCTGAATGGTGTATGTGGGTCATTCAGATCCGTGTGTAATAACGAACTTCACACACGCGCCTGTCGGTTCCCAGAACATCGTCATGGACCTTGATTCAAAACAAATGTGAACATGATGATGCCGAGTTTGCCGACATGTGTGGATTATTCTGAGTTATACGCTGAATTACTGTGAACAAAGGCCCAAACTCATTTAATTTATTACATTACCAAAATTAGGATTCATTCATTTACCTCATTCCTTAAAATGATTTAATGAAAACAAATCAAAACAAAATGCAGTTGCCTGTAGAGAAGAAGCACGATGTTAAATTGTCAGATATAGCCATTCGTTATTATATGCCTTAATAATATTGCCTAGAATGTATAATGCCAATTGTGTTCTTTGCAGGGTTAATATAGTGTCTGGCTAAGGACTGACAGGCTGGTCTTGGTTAATTTAAGATCTCAGTAAAAGTTCAATTTTTACACTTGCAGAGTTAAATTAACACCAGATTTCTTCTGTGCAGTACAGTATGTATGTACTGTATACATAAATGATATACACACTGTATGTTATACAGTATATATATTTATGTATATATTTAATATACACGTGTGTGTGTGTGTGTGTGTGTGTGTGTGTGTGTGTGTGTGTGTGTGTGTGTGTGTGTGTGTGTCTGTAAGATTAAACAATGTTAAATTCATATCCATATGAAATAAGTGTGGCAGAGTGTTGTAGTCTCTGTTCACATACAATGTTACATGGTTATTTTCTGTTAACTCCCATAAAGCCTGGTCAGTGAAAGTAGCATGGAGCAATACAACCAAACACAATGGCTCTTTATGGAAAACTGAGTGGCTCTACTCTACTGTATTAACAACTCTCTCTCTCCCCCCTCGCTCTCATTCTCTCTCTGTGTGTGTGTGTGTGTGTGTGTGTGTGTGTGTGTGTGTGACTTTGTGTGTGTAACATTTATTTCTCTCTCCAAAATCTCCATCTGTCAAGCAGCCACTCACTTATAATTTGCTCTCTCTAATTTCTCTCAATCTTTACCCCATCTCTTCTACCCTTCTTAAACCTTAAACCTCTCTCTCTCTCTCTCTCTCTCTCTCTCTCTCTCTCTCTCTCTCTCTCTCTCTCTCTCTCTCTCTCTCTCTCTCTCTCTCTCTCTCTCTCTCTCTCTCTCTCTCTCTCTGGGTCATATGAGCAGTGTCCAGGCTAATTGTGGGGTGAGGAAGGGTGTGCTGTAGAGTGCAGACTGATCTGTGCCACAATGAACCTCAAATTGATCAAATATGCAAACTCTAACCACTGTAGAACAATGAAATACATAGAAATTGAAGGTGATGCAGACAATAACACGAAACAAATTAATGAATGCATGATGACAGTACCATTTCATACCAGGTCTGTCCATATCAGGACTTTAGTATCCTAAGTGATTGTTTCTCTCTTTATACTTCATGTCTGCTTTATTTGGCACATATGGCATTTACAACATCTCCCATTGAGCCAATTTACAGCTAGATATTGTGAAGTTCAAAGCCAACGTAGTAGCCTTGAGGAACACACAACATTCCCCTGACCTCTTCATCATAACTTCATTTGTTCTGCTTCAGTTATTGAAACAAGTGATAGACTTTGGAATGTGAAGTGGGTGTTTGTAGGATACAGACATACTTGTGCTTATAGACAGTGACTCGTCTCAGCACGTGACGGCCTGCTGTCTTTAGATGTTTTTTCTTTAGTCAAGTTAGCAGATCAGACAGCTTCCGCACATGACTGAGATGGGCTTGAAGAAGGCTGGAGCACAACCTGACATCATAAATCTGGAGTACGTAGGAAGTTGTTTTTAATATTACTTCAAAGACGCACAAGGGAGCCATTTGAAGTGAATGGAGCTTAGCCACACCATGAACCCGAGCGTTGCTATTCTGGGGTGAATATCCTGCCATCTCAGATCTACAAGCTCACAAAGCGCCACGTTGTGAGCTTGTATTTTAAGTGGTTAATAAAACATTGATTTGATAAGATGGTAGGCTATAACCAGATTTTGATTTGGAAGGTATTTTTTCATTTTTACAAAAAAATAAAAATAAAACTCAGCAAGCAATGTAACATGTATGGACTATAAATTAGTCTTTAGTTTGGTTAGACAGACAGTATGTTTTTGTTTATCAGCACGTTGCTCTAAGGCTGCAAGCTCATTCTCCTATGACTCACACTGGGAGTGTAACTGCTATAAGGCTCGTGTTTGTTTCAGTTGGCTATTAGAAGAATGAGCTAAGGCTTTGGCTGGATCGAATGGATTTGATGTAACAATCAATAGGCAAGTTTATGTTGTGTGTGTTTGTGTGTGTGTGTGGGGGGGGGGGGGGTCAGAGTCAGAAAATTCAATTTCACTTTCAGACAATTTAGCTGTTAATAAAGATACTCAAGTCAGGCAATATTGAAATGTAGTTTTATATCCATTTTATGCAGTGTCATTGTCATTACATACTGTAGGTCTGTGTTTCAGTGAATGTACCATTTGTGTAGGGAAAAAAAATCAGGCAATCAAAGAAAGACAACATAATGGTCTCATTTTCTGAGGCATCACATTTTGTCTGGAAGGCTCCTCCATGTGTCATAACAGACTCTGGCCACAGGCAAAATCAAATCGGTGTACTCAGTTGAGCAAAAGTGGGCATGCCATTTTCATTGCATGGTGATTTCAGAAGAGAAACATACGTGCACATTTTGGAAAACAACTCAGTTTCAATTCATTTAAAGTGTAAACTACAATTAAAGTAATAATGCTCAATGCTTTTTTCTATGTCTTTTTTCATGACTGAATATAGAAACCTTCTTAGGAAGGTTTCCGATTATTTATCTTAAATAAATTCATTTTAAATTGAACTGAGCTGAGCCACATTGGAAACATATGGTTGGAACTAGTTTAAAATCATATTATTAATGTATTACAATTTATGCATTTAGCAGAAGCTCTTACCCAGAGTGACTTACAATTGTGAATCAGAGTAAGCATGAACCCTAGTCATCACACATCTGTCACAACACTGAGGAACTGAAACTTGGAAGTGTGTGAGCAGTCATGCTCTCTAGGCGAGAGGAACATATAAACACACATACAGGTTCTGGATATGCAACTGAAAAGCTTTGTCTTCTTTCTTACAGACTTATTTGCCCCATTTCTTTCAAGAAGAAACATCACACAAGATTAACCAACTACTCAAGAGAAACCTCCAATTGGACCTGTGGCTATGACAGTTCTGTCAAACACCTTTTCTAGCTGCTGTTCCCCTTCCCTGGATATCTAACCTGCAGAGGAGAAAGGCAGACGACTTGGAATCTGTGATTGTGACTATGGGTTTAAATTCGTCTCAGACATGTTTGAACCTGGATCTGTGACTGCGGAGAAACTGTTGGTTTCACAGTCAACGTGAAAGTATATTTGTATTTGTGCCGAGGAACACAGGAGCTGCATCAACTGACATTTGCTAAGCTCAGACACTGTGTTCTTTCCCCCCAGGAGTATTCTTGTGAATGATTACTGTGGGTTGGTCACACATGGCTCAGGGTAGCATTGCATTGTCAACATGCCAGTTTACTGTTGCCCACACTTCTCAGGAATTATTTTAACTAAATGGATGTACTGTAGACTTCAGATTTAACAAACTGACCAAAAAATGGAGGAACTCTGGTCATCATCTCTGGAGTCTTTATTCTGATCAGTTTGACAGAGGTCTGAGGGATTTCCTCAGATTGACTCCAATGGGGTAAGCCCTCGAACCATTCTGCTATAAATAAACAAATAGTGAAGAATCCCTCACAAAACTTTGTGGAGCCCTCTCCTCCTTCAGGGGATGCATTGTCCTAGCAGGAAGAAGCGCCCCACGCGGGATGCAGATTTTTCAGCTATTGTGGTGCCGTCCATGCGTGGGTCTGGTTACCTGGACTACACAATCGAGACCCATTCTTCCCGAGCTCTGAAGGCAATGGATGAGTTCAGACGTCATGAGATGCTGTGTGACTTGATACTGCAGGTCACATACAAGGAGAAGACTGTAGACTTTAAGGTGAGAGACCCACTGAATGTCCTGGCCTGGTTGAGTGTTGTGTTTTACACTTTTACTTAATGCAAATCCTATTCACCCAACAACAGTGTTTCCATGTCACCATGCTTGAAGAAACTTGAAGGCCATCAGAGCCAAAGATAGAACCTGGTCAACAAAGTATAGACTTAAGTGATTAAGGTGCCAACTCAAAATAGTACAGTCAAATCCCAGGTACAGTAGGACAGTAAAGTTAGGCCTACTGATTGCAGTTTTAACTTTAACACTTTGCCATAACAGACATTCCAGTACTTTCTTTCTTGGTTAATGTTACACTATTGGTGTGTGGTTAAGCAGTTGAAAGTTTGGGTTGATTTGATCATTCTAGCTAAAATACGAGAAAAGATTGTTTTACGAAACAAAATTCAGATACTGTAATAATGACTTCTTCACAGGGGAATAAAAAACATAAAAAGGTTGGCACTCTGCAAATTTGTTATTGGTCGATCAATGGCGAAAACACCAGAATGGTTCCTTTTTAAGTGAGAAATATTATTACTTACACAGGGTTTTGAATATTGGCATTTTCACCCAGCATAGAGAGAAAGATATTCCTGGATAATGCAACATACTGTTGGCACCCACTTAATGTCATGGGATGCAGTCGTGGACAGTAACTAGGTAAATTTACTTGGGTACTACACATACATTATTTTAGTGTCTGTACTTTACTTGAGTATTATTATTTAAATATACTGTATACAATGTTCACTCCAAGACACATGTTATACTTTTGACTTTCTGTGAAGGGAAAAAGAACTACATTTCAAATACAGTGGAAAAAGGCAGATGTACAAGCTCACAACGCATCATGTCACAATGCGATGCAATCCTTTTCCCTATTATAGAATTGTTTTGTTTTTAAATGTCAGTACAGCAGTGCATTGATATGAAAATAAACGTACATTTGTACTTTTGAATACTTACTACTTTTTTTTAGCACATACTTTTGAATACTTGAGAGTATTTTTAAAACCAATACTCCAGTACTAACTAACAAGGTACAAATTTGTAGATTTCACTTGTAGGGTTGGAGGCGGTAACCGCCGTACCGCCGTACCGCGGTATACCGAGGTCTACCGCGGTGTCAGTGTGCTTACCGCGGTAAAAAGACAAAAAAAAAAGTCTATTTTTTATTGGAAAACAAGCGAGTTTTAAAACGGGGGAGAAGCGAGGACCGCATGCGCTCCATGCCGCTCTGCTCTGGGCCGTGTACCACACGTTGGAAGCCACATACGTCACTCAGTCACAGACCCTGCACACAGTGCACATGCAGGGCAGGAGAGTACGGAGCACAACTCTTATGACGGAGCAGCATAAACTTTCTGTAATCCACTCGACACAAGGATGTTAATACATATCTTGTGTTGTGGCATATATTTTTTTTATTCATACGGATTACTGGCTGAGCGCGGGCCGCGTGGACTAAAATCGAAAATGAAACTATTTTACTTTTTCCATCGCGTCGCACATTGTGCCCCCGTCCGTCGCGTCGGCGATTTTATAACCTTTTCTGTCAAGTCTTGTAACTAAAACCTGTATATAGCAGCACTCAATCACTGCGATTTGAGAGTTGAGACGTGACGTGAGTTTACAGAATCACTGTACACGATCTGACTACCCGTCCTCCTCTGGTTTGTTCACACAGCTGTTTGTGTCTGAAAAGCCCAAGT
The DNA here is from genome assembly GCF_963921795.1 of Nannobrachium achirus. Taxonomy (NCBI): domain Eukaryota; kingdom Metazoa; phylum Chordata; class Actinopteri; order Myctophiformes; family Myctophidae; genus Nannobrachium; species Nannobrachium achirus. The sequence goes on along the minus strand of NC_137827.1, from coordinate 31,541,530 downwards.
AGCTAGCCTACGTTACTATGGTAACCCGACAGTGCAGATCTAAAAGCTCAGAACGCGTCGCGGATGCGATGTGTTGTGAGCTTGTAGATCTGCTCCTTTGAAAGCCATACCCGCTGTGCTGTACGGAGAAGTATAACTCGGGCAGTCAGGCTGTGGAGCTATTATACTCTATGCTGTGGAGAGGCGACTTTTGGGAAGATGATTGCAATATTTTGGCTTATCGCCGAACCTTAATTAATAGATACGGGGGTGCGGTAATTACCGCAGTACCGACGGTAAATGGGAAGACGGTAATCGCGGTAACAAAATGTCCATACCGCCCCAGGCCTATTCACTTGTTGAGTAATATTTGAAGTGGATTCCAGGGACTCTGTGGGTTCCTTTAGTAAACTGTGGGTTCCTGTGGGTTCCTTTAGTGGGGTCTAAATGGACCCATGGACCCAAATGGACCCATACAAGTCTGTACAATGTACAAATGGAACCAAAAGGACCCTAACGGATCCATTTGGTTCCATTTGTACACTGTCAGAGTTAAGGAGAGACCTTGAAAAGTAAAGGTTTGAGAAACACAGCTCTATGTCATCCTTCTCCTCTATATTGTTTGATAGATCTATTAAACAAAGTAAGAAAAAAGAGAGACAACAGAAAAAGGTGTTGTCCTTGCTTACTCCCTCTCCCCTCCCCACCTCCAGGTGCATAAGGTGGTGCTGGCCTCCTGCAGCCCCTACTTCAGAGCCATGTTCACCAGCAGCTTCAGGGAATGCCATGCCTCAGAGGTAACCCTGCGCGACGTCTGCCCCCTGGTGGTGGGAAGGCTCATCGACTTTTTCTATACATCCCGCATAACAGTGGGAGAGGAGTGCGTGCTGCACGTTCTGCTGGCAGCCATGAGGTGAGACTTGGAGAGACCAGTGGCTCAGCAGACAGCAGCTGATCCACTGAATGAAGATGCTACAGCACTGTTTCCCAAGCACTGGGCCGGGACATATTTGTATCCCTTAAAGGAGGGATGGTCTTTTGTTAGGTGTCTGCTCTGAACAAAACAATTAACTCAGCCTTATTCCACATTACCTAATGTAAATGTGACGTGCAAGGTAAAAAAATCTATATAATAGGGTTAGGCTTAGGGTTAGACAACAGGGAACAAGTAATCCTGACAAATTATACTCTGGGGAAATATTCTTGTTTGGCGGTGCTGGCGGGCTGTTTATAATACAATTTAGTAATGAAGCTGCGGGCCATATAAAATGTGTCCTCGGGCAGCATTTGGCCCCCGGGCCGCATACACGACACCCCTGCCCTATAGAGACCAAATCTTCACGACATTACCATAATAAAAAATGAAAAATCTGGGTATATAACGACAGCAGCGCCACATTGTAGCAGTATTATTTATTAGCTTTTATTTCTTTAAGAACAGGGTCACTTGATATTTTTATTATTGTATAATAGAAATATATTATTTTCTTAGAGGTTGTATTCTGGACCGTTTACGCTATATTGTGTAAATATCCATATCCATAAACATTATACGCAGAAATAACTACCGGCATGTTTGTTTACAAATTTTCTGATCTGGTCTATAGGGAGTAGTGAATGAGTGCATGACTTGGGATCTCTCATCACCAGGTATCAGGTGGAGGATGTGGCCAAGGCCTGCTGTGACTTCCTCATCAAGCACCTGGAGCCGGACAATGTCATCGGCATCGCCCGCTTCGCAGAGGAGATCGGCTGCATCGAGCTGCAACAGCGAAGCAGAGAGTACATCAATACACACTTCAATGAGGTAGTGTGCAAACATAGTGAGCACACACACACACACACACACACACACACACACACACACACACACACACACACACACACACACACACACACACACACACACACACACAAATCCCTTTTTTAATGTGCAAATATACCGGTACTTGTGAAATAAAGACTTCTGATTACAGACTTTTGTGGCATTCTCCCCTCTCCCGCCTCTCTCTCTCTCTCTCTCTCTCTCTCTCTCTCTCTCTCTCTCTCTCTCTCTCTCTCTCTCTTCAAGTCTTATTCACAGCCATGTACTCTGTCCTCCTCCTTTTAACACTCATCTTTTCTTCTCTCTAATTACAATCTAAAATATGAACCCTTGTTGTAAAAAAAAAGAAAGTTGTCCTTTAATGTAACATTGAAGATTGTACTATGTCTCTGTTTTCCTCATTGCCTCCTTTTCGTCATGCATCCTAAGGTGACCAAAGTGGAGGAATTCTTCAGTCTCACTCACTGCCAGTTGCTGGAACTCATCAGCCAGGACAGCCTCCAAGTTCTTTGTGAGTCTGAGGTTTGTAGCAGGACTTTCAGCAGTGGCATCTATTTCAACCACATCTTAAAGCAGTGCTACTCAAACTTCTTCATGTCAAGGACCCCCAAATTAATATGTATTTAGCAGATCTACAAGCTTAGTAATAGTATGCCTGTCAACCATGCACAACGAGTGCAGATAGTTTAAGAGAGGTATTTTGGGATTTGGGGATAAAACTTGTGGCATGGCCCTGTGTGAACTTCATAAACAATTAAGAAGTGGTTGAGCTGTGGTGACAAGGTACAAAAGCACATATAGTTTATTTGTTTATTGTTGTTGTAATTTATTCTGGTTTTGTGGAGTTTTCTCTTTTCAAGGAATTTAGAGAATGTTGCAAATGTTGCAAAGGACAAAAATAGAAAAGTGACAAAAATAGAAGACACATTCTGTACTGGCAGGCTTTTAATCAGACAACTTATAGAACTTATTACCACCAATTTTAATTTCGCTGTGTTGTTTTGTATGTCATCCACAGTAGCCCATTAATTTCATGTCATGACACTTTTATTGCTTCTCCAATTGGGTAATTTTATTATTGTGCTATTGTCTGTATAGCAGTTAAAGTTTTATCGCTCTATTATTTCAAAGCATCTCATTCTCCTGCTACACATGATTTAATTTCCCCTTGGGATAAATTGAGTTAATCATATAATGATGCTCTATACTTACTCTGAATAAGAGCATCAGCTAAATGCCTAAAACATAAAGAGTAACTCTCTTGTAGAAAAGGTTTAGACCTGGCCAAAATAATTGTAGTTAAACTGCTATGTTTTAGTGTTTTTCCTAATGCCAAATAGGATGTCAACCACTGTGTTGCACACTTCACACTGGCTTTCAAGGAATGTCTTAGTTTAAACAGATCCATTTGGTATTAGTTACTGTAAAAGAAACACTTCATATAATTAATTACACATTACAGTAGGTGTGTGAAATACTGTGTAATACTCTGTATTGATGTCAGGTGTATAAGGCCTGCACAGACTGGGTCCGCTGGGACGTGGAGGGCAGAGCCCAGTATCTGCATGCCCTCCTGAATGCCGTCCGAATCTATGCCCTGCCCCCTAAGTTCCTGAAGAACCAGCTTCTGTCCTGCCCCATCCTCAGCAAGGTACCACTATCCATCTATTGCCTACTTGCCTTTGCTTGAATACTAATTTCGTACCAGAATACTGATTAATCCACTCCTCACAGATTCTACTCATTTCTCACTCACTCAGTCTCACACTTGTCACTCACTCACTTACTCTGTCACCTGCTCACCCGCTCGCTCTCTCGCTCGCTCGCTCGCTCACTCACTCACTCACTCACTCACTCACTCACTCACTCACTCACTCACTCACTCACTCATTCAATTCAGTTCAATAGGTTTTATTGGCATGAAATTTCACAAATGTCTTGTATTTTTTACCCTATTCTTTAAATGTCTTCTAAATCCTTCTTCTAAATCAGTGGTTCTCAAACTTTTTCATGTCAAGGACCCCCAAAATTACACATAATTGGCCGTAGACCCCCATTGAAATTGTTCCAGGGACCACCCAGAAGCAAATACTCGAATATTTGCAAATGTTTGCTTTTAAAAAGATATATTCAAAAATTAAGATTTTTCAAAAATAGCAGATCTACAAGCTCGCAGCATGGCACTCGGTGCCACGCTGTGACGTTGTAGATCTGCTATGTTTCAATAGCTAAAGCATTAAACCAGTAAGACTCCCTAATCGGGAGATAAGCTTTATCTCCACAAATATCACAACCTCCACCTCTCACGTCATACGGGCAGCCATAGTTACACCTGGAATGTTGAATCTCCATATATGGAGATAACCTACGCATCAAACAAAGTCTGACCTCACCAGCCCATACTTGGGCATGGACGACTTATATCTCCATATACGGAGATGGCCATATATGGAGATACGATGACATCACAGAGTCCACAGCTGATGATGTGGCGTGATGTCATACAATACACAAACAAGCCCTATATAAAGGGGCAATTCTCACCAGGGAAGAGAGCATTCCTCGACTCAGACCTTATCGCCAGGATCAACTAAGCTTATAGCTTATCATCACATCCAACCATCTTAAGATACTCAGCTAGTGGGGAATGCTCTCTTCCCTGGTGAGAATTGCCCCTTTATATAGGGCTTGTTTGTGTATTGTATGACATCACGCCACATCATCAGCTGTGGACTCTGTGATGTCATCGTATCTCCATATATGGCCATCTCCGTATATGGAGATATAAGTCGTCCATGCCCAAGTATGGGCTGGTGAGGTCAGACTTTGTGTGATGCGTAGGTTATCTCCATATATGGAGATTCAACATTCCAGGTGTAAAGCTGTGTACACACTACAGATATATAGTTGAACGTTTAGCTTGGTAATTCAATGTTATCTCAATGGAAACCAGCTTTAAAGCTTTCAAAGCTTCGTTCTTTGTGTGTCCTGCATCTTTAAAGCTGGTTTCCATTGAGATTACATTGAATTACCAAGCAAAACGTTCAACTATATATCTGTAGTGTGTACACAGCTTAACTATGGCTGCCCGTATGACGTGAGAGGTGGAGGTTGTGGATTGGCAGGCAAGGAGTGTGTGTGCAAAGTTTGGCATGTCTTGGGGCAACGGTGGTGGAGATATGAGTTGGGGAAAAGTGTGACATGACGGACAGACTGACTGACTGACAGACAGCCGGTGGAGGTTTTGGTAGTAAATGCGACCTGACGGTCGCAATAATTCTAGGCCTAAATGGGTCAATTTATCCATTCCATTCCTGAAATCTGCAGGCAAACTCCTGCAAGGACTTCTTGTCTAAGATCTTCCAAGAGATGGCACTGAGGAAGCCTCTCCCTCCACCACCACACCGTGGAAACCAGCTCATCTATGTGGCCGGAGGGTAGCAAGCATTTCTCTACAATCTTGTGTGTTAAAGTCATATTTTTAAATTAGGTTTTTAGAGTGGCCTTTAAAGCCCCAACATAAATACAGTATGTATACATTATATCTGTGATGCAGTGTCTGTACTTGCATAATAGTGTTAAATGATAATTTATTGGCTTAAATATGTCAATGTCAATATATGTGAATTTATGGTTCCATTTATCATAACGCTTTTAATGGCCTGGTCCCTAGTTAAATAGTTACAATTGATTTGGTTTACTGGTTGCAAGTTTAAGAATGCAGTTCTTTTCAAAAACATACTATTTATTAAGTATAGTCATCTATTGACATGTATGCTGATCTCTGAGCAGTTATATTTCTCTCGTCCAGGTATCGGCAACAATCACTATCAACCATGGAGGCCTATGATCCCAGGAGGAATTCCTGGTTGAAACTGGCTGATATGGGGGCTCCCTGCAGTGGCTTGGGTGCTTGTGTGCTCTTTGGGCTGCTCTACACGGTAGGAGAACTGACATAACAAACTTCGTAGGTTTACAAATACTAGTACAGATTGTTCTGGATTATACAGTTTCGACGAAGCAATCTGATTGGTTTAAATAGCTTTCTACCCCCACTACCCGTTAGAATAATGAGCATTACGGGTCTAATCAAATGTAAACATCAGCTGTGCCGGGTCCTGTCCCAACACTATGCTAAGCGGCCACGCTAGCAGTTTTCATGTACATTTTAGAGACATGGCGGCGAAAGTAGTGGCATTAAACTGAGAAATTTCAATCGAATATATTGACATGTTTTTTTTAAGGGTAACTGTTGTATAATCGCAATATTACACTTGAGGGTCGTGCTTTATTGTGGTTATTGGCACCTCAGCCCTGCCTACGGAACTCGGCTGTCTTCTCGTTCCTGCAGCAAGGCTGGCGTGCCAATAACCACGATAATGCACATCCTCGCATGTAATATTATGTAATGTAATTATTGCTCTAAATCAGTGGGATGCAATACTATTTGATACAGTAATGTAATATGATATGACACTAGTATTTCAAATATAGTATATTTACTCGAGACTCATTTAATCGGAACCCATAACGTATCTCTATGTTTTAACTACATAGTCAAGCATGGGTATTCAACTGGCGGCACGCGGGCTAAATGCGGCCTGCTGGGACCTTCCTTGTGGCCCCTAGAGGCCAAGGAAAAACCTCTGCCCTGCATTTTTCACATTGGCCTTTTATAGCGCCACCAGGAGGCCAACTTTAGCTAAACCATTTTTTTGTATTAGTCCTACAGATTTTGTCCAAACATCACGCAAACATCCCTATTTGCATCCTCAACCTCTCGCTAGTCTCCTGAGCTGAGCATGATTTCAGTAACATTTTCTGTATCGTATATCAAATATATATACCTAAAATCATTTAGTGATAATTCTGTATTTTCTCATCAAGGCAATACTTAATATTCACAACAATAATCCAGTGCTTTGTGGATTCCAGGTCGGGGGCAGAAACCTCTCTCTTCAGAACAACACAGAATCCAGTGCCCTGTGCTGCTATAATCCTATGACCAACCAGTGGAGCCAGCTCTCCTCCCTCAATGTCCCCAGAAACAGGGTGGGGGTTGGGGTGGTGGATGGCAACATCTACGCTGTGGGGGGTTCCCATGGCTCCACCCATCATAAAACTGTGGAGAAGTGAGTATGTTTTTTTTTTAGAAATGTTCATTCCCTTTAGTTTTTATGATTTTTTTAATGTTGTAATTTTATATTATTTATTATATAAAATTGTTGGACTCAGACCCAGGACATTGCCGATATGGTACAGGACTTTGGATTGTGTGCTGTTACGGGGTGCCGACTGGGATAAAAACATGACCGCTTTCTGATGAGGGTGCTTTCACACCTGGACCTGGAAAATGGACTCTGCCCTTTTTGCATTTACATTGTCAGTTCATTTGAATGAGGACTCAGTTCTCTTTCCAGTATTTCAGAAAGCCAGCAGAGCTGTCTATTCGCTCTGAATTTGTTTGGCGGGCTGATGGGGATGTGACAGTATGCATCTTTTTTTCCCCTTCATATATTGGCGAAGCTTTGTTCGTGTTCATTTATGTGATTTTGAAATCTATTTTGCGTGAATGGAAGAGAAAAATTTGATTCCTCATTCGTTGGACTTATATCACTGCCAAGTAATTATACAGATATACACCCCAAGGTTATACCCAAAGGTCTACCCAAGGTTCCACCAAAGTTCAACACCACTTTATCAAAACGAGCACTTACAAGTACATTATTTTTTACTGCTCATGCATTAGCAATGATGTCAATGTAAGTAGGTGGCCAACTATCTTTTACACACTCTTACAAACACACACACACACACACACACACACACACACACACACACACACACACACACACACACACACACACACACACACACACACACACACACACGCCTGTTTGATTTAGAGCAGTTGTCTCTGTGTAAGTATGGTTAATGACATGGTAGAGGCTAAATAAGTAGTTGCCTTTCAACCTGAAGAGCACTCAGGAAGGTTGCAGGTAGTCAGTCCTCTTATCCTCATTAAAGTACATAGGGCTCTTTCAAAACATGCTGAGACATATGTCCCAGGAATGTCCATCCTGTAGGGAATGCTTTACATCTTGTCGCTGGGGAGCTAAAAGGGGGGGAGATAATCTCCTAAAGAATGCTGTGTTAAGATTAATAATATAGTATCTGAAAATTCATAACAAAAACACATTCCAAGTGGTGGCTTTTGGCTAAAGTTCTCCGAATATGGACGCTAGGGTTCAAGTGGTTAATATATAAAAGGAGGAAAAAAAGTTTCTATCACACAAAGATTTAAAGGACCCCCTGTAGTGACTCTGAGGACCCCCTAGGGGTCCCAGACTCCCTGTTGAAGACCCCTGACTTAAAGCCTTTGTACTTCGTTGACCAGGGTCTAGGGCTCTATACTTGGTCCCCTCCTTTTTCCCCTCTATACCACACTCTTTGCCAAAGATCTACAAGCTCATAATGTGTCATGTTGCGACATGTTTAAGCTTGTAGATCTTTTGCCAAATGTTCACGCCAACAATAGGGACCCGAGGGTTTGTGTGAATGATTAAGCAAGGATACTTGGTGTGATGTAAATGTAACCTTGTCTCTGAACATCTCAACTTGTTCAACTTATTTTATGCAGAACTGGGCAAAATCCGACTTCATGTGGGATGGACCGGTTGTATGCATACAAACAGGTTTAACACATCGGGTGCCCACGTGGTGTCTACGCGTCAATCTCTTTGATCTTTACGAGTGCCCAACGACGCGTTTGACGCGTTGTACAGTAAACTATACTGTACTGTAGCTACTGCACTTGGCTACCGCGGTGATGAAACACCTCCATTTCCCAACATGCAGCGTGCAATTACGTCACCCGGACGTGCTGTGTGGCTCGTTGACTTCCTGTTTATCGGCTGCACAAAAATGCTGTTTTCTCCGGATTCTCTTCCTTTTTTCCTTTTTTTCTCAAAACGGCAGCATCTTCTACATGCCGTAACACAAACACTGTGGCTTAGAAATGATAAAAAACGGTCCTGACTGAAAGAAAAGATTTTCGCGAAATAAACAGGACTTACTCGGATTACATTTACTCGGATTACTTTTCTCGCCAGTACTCTCGCCGGTAGGTAAAATGACGCGTTGCCATGGGCACCAGCAAATTAAGATGTCAGAGATCACGTGGGCATCCGATGTGTTAATACACAAATGCATCGTCACAACTCATCATTGCGACCATAGGTCGCAGTTCATTATGAAAACCGGCACATCCTGTCTGTCCGTCCGTCTATAGCTGTCTATCACAGTGATGACTCAACCAGCTCAGCAGAAGGGTATCTATTCCAAAGCGCCCATGTGCCCACTTCTCACCCTTAGGGCATCTTACTGGTAACTAACCAGTTGTGGAAGTATTCTTTTTAGAGTTGGCTCGGGTATACAGGAGAAAATGCTGCAGCTGTGGTTTTTAATAGTGGGTTAATATTTAATATTACATGCAGTACAGTAGTTAATATGCTAAACAATAACCTCACAAGTATTCCAGCTGTACTGTAAATTGTCTTGAAATTGCATTGATAGGCCCTGTCACCAGGTCCCCGCTAGAACATACTCTTCTGTCAGTGCCAAGGATTGAACAAACAAACATCTGATTATTATTATTGTCACCCTCTTGCCAAACTCTGCTGCCTCATGACTCAAAGATAAACTATTCAAAAAGGTACACGACACACACAGTAATAAGTCTAGCTGTTGACTGAAAATCATTGCCTGGATCCTAAATCTTTTTAATCTGAATCTAAAAACAATTAGTTAGTAATAGCATTTCAAAGAGACTATGGGACAGAACTGGTTTGTTAATCAATAACTGACAACATGACTCCATTCAGAGGCTCATTCTGTACACTGCTGTGCGCACAGAATGAGCTGCGAATCTGTTCTGAGCCATAGTCAAGATCTCTTTGGACTTAAATTAAGCCTGTCAGAAGATGCCAAACACTACTGCGTAACCTAAATCAAATTATAGGAGTCATAAAAGGAGTCAATGATTTTTTACCGCATGTGAAAAGACGCACGAATCGAACTGGATTCGATCTGGGGAAAAAAACGCACTGCTGCAGCCACTTGCCGCACGGCAAATTCTGAGCAGGTGTGCATGAGGTCATAGAGGATCATTGGTTTCTTAAAAAGAAAAAAAGAAACCGTCAGTTTTTTCCGTGCGAAAGATCATGCCTGTCTGCAATGCACTTTACTGCATCAAAGGTAATCAACAAATTATACTATAAAAACTGGTCAAACATTGGCCAAATTGTCAAGTAATATAAGGAAAAAGTTAGAAAAAAGCGTTGACGGAAATGCTGGTCCCTGATTGGGCTACGGGCTTAAACACACACAGCTACCTACCTAGCTACCTAACTACCAACCTACTTCCGCAGCTGAACGCAGTACTGGCGCAAGTAATAAGGCACTGCCTTTTTACTTGAAACCCTTTGAGAAACTAGTAAGATGCCTCAGGGCGACATGTGACCTCGAGTGAGGTCGGGCCAATTCTTTGCCATCTGCCAGTGATGTATCGGACCAGTTCACCACATGTACTGTATGTGAAAATCCTATGATGTCTATGACATCTGACATCATACCCTTTTATGCCCATACATGAAGATCCCTGTCTGTAGAACCATCCACACAGATATGGGCTGTCTTGGCCATATATGGATTCTGTTAGTGTGGTATGTGGCCTCCATGTATGGGCATTCCAATATGAAGTCCTGTTAGAAATGGGCTTAATATTGATGACATCAGGGAACTCCATATTTGGGCATAAAAGGGATTCTGTTAGTGTGCCACCACAGTGAAGCCAGAGCGTGATGTCAGAGCAGCAAACCCATTCTGTTAAGAGTGGTTCCCCTGACATCACAGCTGTGATGTCACAGTGATGTGTCAGAGGGACCACAGTGTCAGGCGTGACCTACAGAGATACGCAGATAGCCGGATACGCGGACAAGATGTGCCAAACTGGGACCTACGGTCGCAATAACAAAAAGATGACCGCATAGAAGCCGCTTTTAGAAGGTGACAATTAGACCACTTTTAATAGATATTCCACACAGTTGCTCAATCTTGATTCATTTCACCTCTACACCGTTAACAACTTTTTTCAGAGTTCTATTGAAGTTTATCGTGCTACTACCCTTTTTTTTTTCTTTTTTTTTTTAGCTGAAAATGTGCTCTAGACAACATTTTCCTTCATAAAAGGTGGCTAGTGTGAACACACCCTTACGGATTCTCATAGTTTTTGACTAGAATCACAATGCGGTTATCCTTTGTCCGTCAGGTGGGATCCAGAGTCCAGTCGCTGGTCTTATGTTTCCCCCATGTCAGTGGCTCGTTTGGGTTCCGGCGTGGCGGCATGCGGGGGAGCTCTGTATGTTGTGGGGGGCTTTGATGGGGAGACCCGCTGGAATACTGCTGAGAAGTACCATCCCGAGACCAACACCTGGCACCAACTGGCACCCATGTCTTCTGTACGCAGCGGTCTAGGTATGTGGATCTGTTTCTGTGTGTGTGTAATTGTACCTGTGTGTATGCAAATGTGTGTATTTATCCACTTAAGTATGTGGCAAAAAATCCACACGCTCTGTCTGACTTTGTGTGTTCCTAAGTCCGTAGTATGTGTCCCTATGTCCGTAGTACGAGACTGACGCAACACAAGACAACGTCTTAGAAAGTATGCAGAAACCGACATCACCACAGCTGATGTCACAAACAGAATGGCCCATACAAGGATATATGCATGTGTGTCGTGTTTGATACCATGCAAAGTAAGCTCACTCACCGCTCACTTCGCACAGGTGCTATTTTTACATTTTAGCCTATAACAAAATGCCCGGACTAGGGACGGCAGGGTCAATGTGGATAAAATGTGTGTGCGTGCGTGTGTGTACTCGTGTGACACAACATAATGGGTCTCTTCTCCTCTGTGTAGTTCATACATGGGCAACTGGCGGCCTGGGGGCCACATGCGGCCCCCACCTTCGCGTAATGCGGCCCTCAGGTTAATACCGGAATACTGATATATTATTGATTTCAGCTGTTACAATTCCTAACATGACCTGCTTTAATTCCATCAGACTATATTAGTAGCTTAATGACTAATATAGTAGTATTTGTTTTTTATGTCCAATGTATTTGTATTTAAGTTCATAAAGTTAACATGAGTATCTAACTAAATGCGTTTGAAATTAAATCAAAATGTTACATTTCAGGATTCCAATTCAAAAATAACAAAAAAGAATTCAGGATTCCAATTCAAAAGAAGAAAAAATAGCCGATCTACAAGCTCAAAACGCATCGCAGCGTGATCCGTTTTTAGCTTGTAGATCTGCTATTTTTGCTTCTTTTGTATGAGATAGTAGAATGACAAAGTAGGACATAGCAATATGCAATGTGGCCCTCTGGAGTGAAGGTGGAAATATAGTGGCCCTCTCCATCATCAAAGTTGCCCACCCCTGGTGTAGTTTTACCAGTGTTGTACCACTGTGTTTGTAGGTTTAGTGTGTATGGACTCCTACCTGTACGCCATAGGGGGTTATGATGGTCGGACGCAGCTGAACTCCATGGAACGCTACAACGTCTCCAGGAACCAGTGGGAGTCCGCTGCCTCCATGCAGCACTGCCGCAGCGCACACGGCGTCACCGTCTACCAGGGACGCATATTTGTACTGGGTGAGTCGCGTCTCCAATCCCACAGCTTGAATAAATGGAGTGTTAAACTCTGAGGTATTGAGGAGTCCTGCTACTAAATGCTCTGTATTAGAAAAAGAAAATCATTACTCATCGTTTAATATCTCTCAAATTTAGAGGATAGAGGTTTGTTAAAGTGTCATCATTTTAGCAACAAAGGACTTATCTTGTCTGCCATCCTTTTAAAACTACAATGATTAGGTATAATGTTGATCAAATTATTCCGCTATCAAACATTTTCTGAGAGTTGGTGTTGCTGTTGGATATCTAATTTGAGAACAAAACTCTTTTTTTAGCTATGACAGAAAGAAAATTGGGAATCTTAATCTATATGTTGAACTCAAATTGTATGGCAGGTTCATTGCTGGTGGGCTGAGGAGTAATAAAATGTTTTCATCAGCCTGCGCTCTGAGAACAAAAGAACAATTCACACATTGTATCTTGGCTGGAAAAACTTTAAGCACAACTGGCATAAATCATCCAGGCAACACAGAACATACAGCACACGCTGTTATGCATAGTATGGTGATGAGTTCATTGTAGATCCTCTGACAACAGGGTATTGGGAAACAATGTAGCGATCCAGCGGCGGCCCATCAAAGTCGATTTGACTCGACTTCAGTGTCAACGGTTTTAAGTTCATGTCAACACAGTTTTGCATTTTATTAGACATATTAAAAATGTCTAAAACAAAAAACTTTTTTCTAATGCGGATTAATGTAAGAAAGTTGTCTACAACAGTCTCAGGGCACCCCATAAATATTTCTTCATCCGAGGCACCCCTACATTATAACTTTCACTCCCAGCACCTTATATTTATAGCATATCGTCGTTGTCGGGTGGAAACCTTGTCCAAAAGCGTTCGTTTTGTGTTTATCATCTATGAAATGTACTAAACTAGTGAAAACAGCCGATCTACAAGCACACAACGCCTCGCATCACGAGGCGTTGTGTGCTTGTAGATCAGCTGTTTTCGCTAGTTTTGTGCGACAGTCTTGTAGGATGAATTATGATGATTATTTTGCAAGGAAAACGTTGAGATAATAGCCATTTTTGTTAGAACTGACTGAAAATAGCTTTGTACTTCAAGTTTAAAATGATACTAAATAAGTGTCCAAATAAATTCCAAATATTATCAAATTATCTCGCGGCACCCCTGGACTGCCGTCGCGGCACCACAGGGTGCCCCGTCACCCACTTTGAAAAGCCCTGTTCTACAAAACTTCTCTCTCTCTCTCTCTCTCTCTCTCTCTCTCTCTCTCTCTCTCTGTCTCTTTCTCTCTCTTTCCTTCTGCGTGCGTGCGTCAGGGGGTTTTAACCAGAGCGGCTTCCTGTCCAGCATCGAGTGCTACTGTCCAGAGACCAGAGAGTGGTCTTATGTCATTGACATCCCCATCGGACGCAGCGGTATGGGCATCGCTGTCACCATGGAACCCTGCCCGGGCAGCCTACCAGAGGAAGAGGAGGAAGAGGACGAGGACGGGACATAAAAGAAGTAGAATTAACGATTGAAGGCAAGCGAGTGGACTGCCGATGATCCGTGGTGTTGAGTATTGTTCTAACCAGAGCTGCTTCTCAACATAGGGGGGGGCGTGTGTTCAAGTGAAACATTCCAACGTGACTACTGGCATGTCTCCCCACACGCTGTGGGTATGAATTGTTGGCAGCGGAAGAGGAATGCAGTAGCATTAGTTTACTTTTATGAGAACGTCAGAAGAGGAGCAGGGAGAATTAGTGAAACAGAAGGACAGACCACATACTACTGACCTCGCAATGATACAGGTGCTTGCGGACATAATCTCTCACATAGTGTATACCAGTGATTCTCAACCCTTTTCATTTCAAGGACCCCCCTGCATTAGTCCACAGACCCCCATTTCATACCATTCATGTTTATCTCCAGGACCCCAATCTACACTGTAAAATAATTATCAGTGTTTTTTTTTTTTTTATAAACTTTTATCCCACGATTTTTGTAACCCATTTTTTCACCCGGTGCCAATTGCCTAAGCTGTGATCCTGGGCTCTACTCTCCCTCTGCCAACCTGGGGAGGGCCCCGAACTGAGCTCATGCTTCCTTCAATGCATGAGGAGTGAGCAGGCCGCTTCTTATCACCTGACAGGGGGAGCTTCCCCGGTTGGACGTAGCGCGTGGAAGGAACACGTTATTCCAACCAGTTCCATTCCCCTCCATCAGGCGCCCCGGCTGGCCAGGGGGAGGCTTTATAGAGACCAGGATTACTGTATGTTTTTGTGAGGGTATCTACCCTAGGCGACACGGGGAGAACATGCAAACTCCACACAGAAAGGCCCTTTTGCCAACCCCACCTAGGGTGTGGGCACTGATGACGCGGAGGAGGGAACACACCCCCAGCACCCACAGTGTCCCCCGGCGGGAATCGAACCCAGGACCTTCTAGCTGTGAGGCGACAGCACTACTGACTGCGCCACCGTGCCCCCATAATTATCAGTGTTTATTTAACTCTGAGAGTTAGTACATTTGTACACTGTCAGAGTTACAGACCCAAAAAGCGTCCATTTGGACACCTGGTGGTCCCCAGACCCGACATTGAGAAACAGTGGTGTATAGTACTATAGTTTGTCACATACCCAAACTTTATTTGCCCTTGGTGAGTGGGGTAATAAAAGGATAGAGAAGGGGACAACTGATTTCAACCATAGCTGTCCAGTCAGTGGACTAAAGTGCCCCCACGTGCTGAACGATGATGCGGTGGAGGGAAACGTGGTTAAACATGCCCGTCACCGTTGCTGCATTGTTCACATGCCATTTTCTTGATGTCTTCATGACTAAATAAGGCTTTGGGTATGTAATAAACAAATGATCCCTGGGCATTCATTCATGGCCCTCGTGCAATGAATGCCAGAGTGATAATATACATAATATACTGAGTACAGTTATACAGTACTCTCTCAGTTATACTGTACTTCACCATGTAAGCAGTCTCTGTTGTACAATTTCCTTCACATGTTGTATGTGTTTTTTCTTTCTTTCTTTCTTTCTTTCTTTCTTTCTTTCTTTCTTTCTTTCTCTTTCTTCCTTTCATTCTTTATTTCTTTCTTTTTTTTGTCACTGTTGCTCTGTGATTCATCTGATTTAGTCATCCTTTGTGGCACATTTATATCTCACTTTCAATGAAAACAGTTTTTTATATTATTATAGTAGTAGTTGTAGTAATTGTACTGACTGTCAGTCAACTGTAAATTATGTGTGAAATGAACTTCAAGATAAAATGTATGAATGAAAAAAAAAAGAAATGAAAACAATCTTGGTCATCTTCATTCATCCAGGATCATCTTTCTGATACTGATGTACGACTGAAAGGAATTATCCCCCCATTCAACTCAGCTATCAAGGTACATCATCCATGTGTAAATTATGACCTAGCCCAAGTGTGTAACAGCACATAGACAGCCACTAGATGGTGGAGTACATCCAAAAACCTCAAGATTTCAATGACAAGAAAACCTCTCTGTTCCTGTGTTGTGGTTTTGCAGTAAAAACACAACACCAAGATTGTGATGGTAAAACTTTTTTCATTTTCTTTTTTATTTAATAATATTTAAAAAACTTTGGGGGGAGGGGGTGTCCTCCTCATTAAAAGTGGGATTATGGTGTACGTGAAATGTTCCGACAGTTAAGCGTTAGTGCTGTTTTAACATTCCAAGCATGACGTTCTGTGGGTACAAATGAATTTGACCCCCTGGCGTGCAGTACAGGGTAGGGGTGAGAAACCCACCAAAGAGCGGGATGTTTAGAATAGCCTAGTCTGTTGCTGTCTTTTAATGGCCCTCATAATGGCGAGGCGGAACAGTCACCACGGCATTTAGTCATCATCGCACACAGACGTCAGCTATGTGTTTACTTGTCTCTCTGTACTGTCTCTCTGCCTGGCCCCTTCAAGGCTCACCTGCAATTATCCCAGCAGGCCACCGAAGAGACTATTTGGGACTGAGCTATTATTCAAATGCCGTCTCGGCCTCATCATCTTGGCATATTTTATGAGAGAGAGAGAGAGAGAGGCGAGGCAGGGGGTTTGAGAGAGAGAGAGAGAGACTAAAAGGAGTATAAGGTAAAGATGCACGCTTCAGTTTGATTGATTTACCTATCTCTACAGTCTACATGGTAAAACCGAATATAAATAAATATAGATTAATTAGAAAAATACATTTTTTTACACTTGCACAGTTAAAATATCTGTAGCTATGTTTTTATTTGGGGAGGATGCATTATCTGAGGATGCATTATCTGCGATAATGTTCCTTTTACTGCTGCCACTGACCAAGCGCACCTTTGAATCTGTCTCGTATTTCAAACTCCTGGATGTGGTACGCTTTGTGTGTGCGATTCATTATTTACAGAGCAACCTGTTGGGCAGCGGGTAGTGGCGGAGTAGGAACACAGGAAGGAGTGTGATGGTGGAGGCCTGGAGAGTGAGAGCGGAGAGACAGAGGAGGGAGGGGGAGGTGAGACGGCTTTTTTACTCACTACTTCAAGCCCTGCGCAATTGTGCGGGTGGGGGGAGGGGGGGTTTGGGTGACTCACATGGCAAACGCATGACGCACACGACGCGGCTGCAAAAAGCATATACTTGGGTGTCTATACACACAGACTTTTGTTCTGTATCTCTTGCTGCACGCATAAACACGCACATAAACGCATATGTGTGTGAGTGAGTGTGTGTGTCTGTGTGTGTGCATCGTCGTGCTAAACAAAGCTGGCTGTCTCTTATTCACAGGCTGTGGAAACAGATTTGCCTCAATGTGTTCATTGTCTCCAGAGGGGAGCTCAGACAGAGTGAGATGTAGCACTGTACAGTGGGGAGCTAGGCCCTCCATGGAGAGGCAGTGGAAGAAAGCTGGGCACACACACACACAGATGTAGCCATTGTACATGTCCATTGTGTCCATCATACAAGCCATTATACAAGCACTTTATCTTTGCACACTCTCTGCACTACCACACATCAGCTTTTTATTTTAATACTCTTGAAAGCAAGACCCAAATAATCAACTACACTAAGGAAAATAAACATTAACAAAAGCAACCCGCAACTGTGAATATTTACAAGCGACTTTACAGGAAGACCTAAAGTTGCTTGTAATGAGCAGACCTGGCAACAGACTGGCAGACGGAGATCAATGCAAAAACAATGTTATTTCTGCCGACTAGAGTTTGTGCTTAGTTTGTGCCACTAAATGCCACCGACTGCCAGTCTGCCAGGAGTTGGAAAGAGTTTCTTGTAGGCTGTTTGGTGTGGCGACACCTTAACTCATTCTGTGCCTATCCCGAACATGTTCGGGATATGTTCAATCCAAAACAATTTTTTTTTTATTAATTGACTTACCCTGAGCTGCTTGTAGAGTCGTGGGTGGTCCTGGCTCGTCCTACGCTAGCCAGCTAGCCATTTTACATGGTCCGACGATATATTCCATTAAAAATGGTTTAAAATACATTTTTGAGACCCCCAATGTTCACCGAATGTTCAGCGCCGCTTCCGGAACGTAGTCCAGTGTGCCTATCCCGAACATGTTCGGGATTTTTAATGAAATGAATAAAATGATCCGAGGCCTTCTGAAGCCTGAGCCTAAATTTAAAATCCAGTGGTCCAAATCCTGGGGAAGCCATGCCGGCCGTGAGCCGCGAACGTAGCCGCGAATCGCCGCCAAATCCAATGAAAAACCACATCTTTGGAGGCCCATATCTCTGGATTGTGTTTTTAGGGATGTGGCGCGAGGTTTATTTACGGCGAAATCGCCGAAAAATGATCTTTAAAATGACAAAATGGGAATAGCTATTCTGTTAGCATTATCATCCGGGACCTTTCCATGACGTGCACGAACGTGAGCATGCGCGTCACTGCAACGTGAGTCCCCGGATGCTAATGCGCTCGCCTATGGGAGAAAGCCTGGCATTCTTTGGCGCCATCTAGGGGCTGGCACTGGTAGGGTTAACTGTTGCTCCTACCCAATGACAAACTTTGTAACAGGGAAAGATCCTCAACTACTAGTGCAAGATACAGTGGGTGCAGACTTGCACCTCTGCATGGCTGAATTCCACTGTATGGGTTAGACCTCACGGCAGATGGAATTGTTCCGTCCTTCATTAAATTGCTGAGAGTTTTTTGTGAACGTATTTGCCAACATGCCAAAATTTATGGTGGGAAAGTAATTATTTCCAGGTTTCTAACATCAACATATTGGTGAGTAATGTAAACCACATTTGTACATCTAATCTGAGCTTTTCAGTTCAGCAAATAGAAGAGATAAGAAAACGTGGACCTAGAAACTGGAACTGGTATTTGCCAGTTGTGTTATTGTGTTATTTGTCAATGGTATCGCTAGTATTACACGATATATCCAGTCATGTATTCAAATCTATGAGCAGGGAGAATTCACAAAGGAAAATGGAGCTCAGTTCACCATTACCACATAAACCCTATACTTAGTAAACTAATACTTAGTTGATCAGTGTCACTTAGTCTGCTCGTTTTTCCCTCTACACCAGGGGTCTTCAACCGGGGGCACGGGACCCTTAGGGGGTCCTCAGAGTTACCACAGGGGGGCTGCCAAATCTCTGTGTGATAGGATCATTCTTTTAAATTAACAACTTGAACCCTCGCATCCCTATTCTGAGGAGAGCTTTAGACAAAAATAGCAGATCTACAAGCTCTCAACGCCTCGCAGCGCAAGGCGTTGAGAGCTTGTTGATTGTCTATTTTTGGCAAATAGGTTTGGTGTAGAGGTAAAAAAAAAGAGCAGACCAAGTACAGAGTGAAAGGTCAAGTTAACTAAAAACACGAATCCAACATAGACAGTGCTGTCAAACAAGTCTATGAATCTATCTCTATCGATGATGATGAATCTGCATCACACATACAATATGTAGAGGCCGCAAATGGCCCGCGGGCCGCCTATTGGGGAACCCTGCTCTAAGGGGTCCCTGGCCTGAAAAAAATCTCTGCTGAAAATAGTCATTGAAACAAGCTCACAAAATGCGACGTGTTGTGAACATGTAGATCTGCAGATTTCGCAGCACGTTCCCCCCAGAATAGAGATGCTAGGATTCAAGTGGTTAAGCATTGCACAACATAGTTTAGGGCGATCCCATGTTGCGCAAATCAGCATGCTAAGATTAAGTATCTATAGAAGTTAAAAGGGAAAGTATCGGTGCTGTATGACATAACATCAGCCTATCCAGCCTTTGCCTAGATCTATGAGAAGGGTTAAGGCTGTCTCTAGGGGCACCAGGAGAAGACCGTCCCATCATTGGGTATTATAATATGGCTTATCCGGTTGCATATGGCTTATTGGGGCTCATTCAGATGTGCACACAAGGCAAGAGGTAGAGTATAGCCTCTATAGGATCTGGAGAGGACGGGTCTTTAATGCCACTGGGCCCGTGGCTAGGATGAGTGTAGGTGTGACCTTGAGAAGTGATGACCTCATCAACATCCCTGCCTGCAAAGCTAATCTGTTACATTCTGAAGGATGCTCCTACGACAGAGCCACCTATGAAGGTGACATTGGTTGGTGGGCTGGTGGCATGTGAAACACACCCCTCACACCAAGCAGGCAAGCACGTACAAACACACACACACACACACACACACACACACATGCAAATGTACACACAAGTGCATTATGCGCAAATACTTGCATGTTAAAATGCACATATTAACACTCAAAACACATGCACGTAATGTGTACATATGCATGCACGTCGTTGCTCCGCCGTCCCAGCAGCGTGTTTCAACTCACACGGCAAAAGCAGCACGTAGCACTGACATTCATATTCATGGCCCCTAATAACACATTGTTGTTATCCGTGAGTCTGCATTAGACTGTGATGACGTAACATAAAACCCCACATGTTCATCGCTTGATCACCCAGATGCCTGCAGCAGGTGTAGCAGCCTGGCGGTGGTGAGTAGGTCACAGACTGCCCTCTGTCATCTGACCCTAAATATTACCACACTCACACTGCAGGGCCATTACCTGATGTGCACCAAGTCTTTTCTTTCTTTATTTATTTTTACTTTGTTTTTTCTGAGGGAAGGTTGCTGAGCATTCTCAGCAATGTCTTCTCATTCGTACACTTATTACACAAATTCACACCAGGGATCTGTACTCAGTCTTGACTACCGAGCAGCTGCAATGGAGTTGTTTGAGGATTAAATGTTTACTACTAGGAAATGTTGTGTCACTCATAGGAATAAATGTTATGTCATATTTCTTGATTTCGGTGCTGTGAGCATTGAATGCATCCAAGTCTAAATCTCTGCGTTCAAACATACTTGTCCGGTAAATTGATTCAGATTATGATAAGAAATGGAATATAACACCATTTATATCCCTGCTTATCTTTATGGGGTGACAGTAGCCTGATTGTTAGAAAAGTGAATTTGTGATGGGTGGAGGTTTGTCGGTTAAAATTCCAGCAGTGAATACCTTGACAGAGGAGTGAAAGAGACATGCTCTCCCAGGGGCGTCACAAGGGGGGGGGGGGGGAAAGTGGAACTGAGTTGCTAGGGCCCAAGGTGGAGGGGACTTGATTATTTAATAGGCTACTTTAGATATTGAAAAATAGCAGATATACAAGCTCTGTTCCGTGCTGTGAGCTTGTAGATCTGCTATTGAAAAATGTGTACAAATCTTTGAATATATGTACTTTTTTGTAACTCAAATTCTGCATCTGGGGGGTTCCAGGGACTATTTTTCAAAAATAGCAGATCTTCAAGCTTGCAGCACAGCACTCGGTGCCGCGCTGTGAGCTTGTATATCTGCTATTTTTCAATAGTTAAAGCACAAAATGTGAGTGGATCCTTGTACCCAGGGCCCATAATTTGGTGCGACACCCCTGTGCTCTCCCCTCCCTCAACAACCACCACAATGCCCTTGAACAAGGTATGCAACCCCAATCGGCCCCAGTGGAGCCGCTCAGTGACCAGCAGAAGGAGACGCTGTACTGTGAATGTTTAGGACTACATATGTTTGAAGCAGGAATCAGCATTATTGACAAATTAAGTCTCCCCCTCGGCAAGTAAAAAGTTCAAATATAGTTTGTGTGCAACTGATCTGAACTTGGTTTCTTTCTGCACCAGTAGGCTACAACAGCATGTCATCCCAGTATATTTTGACTTGCATGCTGGTGGGTTAATGCAGGATAGGAATAGCTAATGCCAAGGGCAGGGAGACATCTTCACTTATGTTAGCTGTGGTAGGCCTACTAAGTTTGAATAGATATAGTTTGAATTTAATCAAGGCTCTGATGACCATTGAATTTATGACAGATGACAGGTGATTTGCGATGAATGACATGATCTGATTGTTAAATGAAAGTGGTGTGGTCTTGTGGATGACATTGACTCCACTAGATTGAGGTTTTTGTTTTGTTTCATAAAGTTTGTTGGACCATTTCAATATTGTTCCTTGCATTAACGTCAACTGATCATCATCTAAATTAGGCCTATCTATCTTTTTATCTGGATGTTATTTGTTCATTCAAAATAGATGTCCTCGCAAAGTTTCACTTCGACATGATGGTACACCTCTCTTCTCCTCGCACACGCGTATGCACGCGCCCACAGTGTACAGACACAGGGCGAGGGAGAGAAGAGAACCTATCAACGATCACTATTCACTACTATCAATCATGATCTTGAAAGCTCTGGGTTTAGCAACATCGTGCAATTACATGACACTCTTCAAGGTTAAAGAAACCTATTCTTTAAACAGAGCAAAATTATATATAAATCTATCTAAACAAACCTTAAGTGAACACACAACAACTGCCTATGATTTATGTTTGACAGTCTAATATATTTATACTTTAAAACATTCAGATTATTTGTCAGTCAACGAAAAACAGCAAGAATGGGAGCCTGGCTGTTGTGTGCGTGTTGTGCAGCGGACTGGTCTGTGTCTGTGTTCAGTTCAGTGCAACTCTCTTTCTCTCAAACTCGGAGGAAAGCATGAGTGGACGGTTTCAAGCTCCCCTCTCGCTGAATTGATTCTACTATAGGTCCTCTAGAAACATGGCGCTGAAACACGGGGGCCGAACACTCCCATGAATTCCCAATTATTTGGTCTCTTCGACCAGGGCGATGATTAGATATCCACATCGTTACGTTTGTGAAGCTATAAGTCAGTCTTTGGTCCTCCTAGAGCAAAGCATTGGCAGGAAATATGAGAATGTAAGATATCTCACGTTGCACGCTCCCCCTGTACCCAAAGGTGGTATATTCCACAATTTATTCCAGGGAAAGACTGACAGTTTTTTGGGTCATGAAGCAGCTGTTCAAGTCAGTGGTTCACCCTCCCTCCGCAAGAATAAGGAATTAGTACATTTCAAATTAGATAACGAGAACGTTGGTGCAAGAAGAGAAAAAGTATGACAGCATGTCCATAGCACAAAATAAACCATTTAGACACGAGTGGAAATCATATTTTATAGCTGAGGGGAAATATTTTTGTTGTTTATTATGTTATTCTTTGTATTCAACATGTTTTGGTAATGCCATATTATTATTAACCAATATATGCAGTATTTTGGTTTTTGCATTTGAATAAGTATAGAGTGCTGTACATTTAAAAGTAGGCCTAAATAAGTAGGCTAGAACAAATTCCTGCAGAAATTCTCATGATATTCCGGGTTGAGAACTTAGATCTCTCTCTCTCTCTCTCTCTCTCTCTCTCTCTCTCTCTCTCTCTCTCTCTGTCTCTCTCTCTCTCTGTGTGTGTCTCTCTCTCTCTCTCTCTCTCTCTCTCTCTCTCTCTCTCTCTCTCTCTCTCTGTGTCTCTTTCTCTCCTGCCTCATCCGTGCTCACCAGCTCTGTCTGTCTCTGTCTCTTGCAAACACACACGCACAGTCTGGTAGAAGACCTACATAGCAGCTAGGTCGGGTAGAACAATAGCAGAATGACTGTTGACCCCTCTTTAATAAATCCAGTTAACATTAGGCTGTCCCAGTCAATCCTGAAGCTTCCTATTGGCTTACATTACAGCGTTCATTCTGACAGTGTTATGAACACAGACAATGTAAAGCCTTGCTTGGACTTGGCTTGTTAGTAGGATTATTATATATTTCATGATCAATACATATTACATACAGTACCATACTGTCACAGTGCCTATTGACTGCGTGCGTGTGTGCGTGCGTGCGTGCGTGCATGCTGGTGCAATGCCTCCATTTGTACATTTATGTATTTAGTTTATGGTTATGGGTGCCTAGGCATTCATCTGTCCATGGGTGATGCACTGTGTGTGTGTGTGTGTGTGTGTGTGTGTGTGTGTGTGTGTGTGTGTGTGTGTGTGTGTGTGTGTGTGTGTGTGTGGCACGCGTGTGTGCGTACTACTGTACTGTGTTGTGTTCTCAGATGTATCTGCACATGCATTCACAAAGATGTATGTCTGTGCTTTTGATTATGTGTGTAGGTGGCGCATGCCATCATGTATGTGCGTGTGTGCGTGCGTGAGCACGCGTGCGTGTGCGTGCGTGAGCACGCGTGCATGTGCACACATAACGCGGGTCAAGCCCCTTAGAAACAGCAGCAGGGACCTCTGCTTTTAAGTGGATTAAAAGTCCAGTGCAATCCCCAGGGCAAGCAGCCATTGGACAGACTGGGTGTAGTTTAGATGAGGACTTAAAACTGATTATCTCTGCTACTGCCTTTGTTTTTTTGCTGCTACTGTCGTCTATACATGGGAAACACTACTGTATCTGTTGTCATTATTACTGCATCTAGGAATATTGTCATATGCTGGCAAAATGTTATTTTACACTGAAGTTGACCTTCTGTAATATGTAGCAAATTATGCCCTCAATCAATTTGATGTAATTTGATTTGTCCTTTTCTGAGTCAATCCTCAGTCTTGTTGTTACAGTGTTGTGCTGTTTTTCGTGACCTCTATATGAGGGTTTGAAACAAGCTAAAGGATCCTGCTTTATTATTTTTCGTAAGCACATAACCGAAGAAGAGATTTTGGGGTTGTTTTTATAACATGGCTGTCACTCACTTTCAAAATGCTAAAACGACAATGGGCGTGGCTTGTAGGATCATGCATTCATGATGTTGTTGGTTCAAATATGTCTGATGATTTTTTCTCCCCCATACATTATCCTGTTGATAGTTACAGTCAAAGAAATCTGATTGGACCGAAAATGGAAATGAATTCCTATTGCACCATGCCGGTAGATACCCAAATTCCATTTGGGAAATGTCTATATCTTATCCCAGGGGTCTTCAACGTTTTCAGGCCAAGGACCCCTTAGTTGAGAGAGAGATGAAGCAGGGGACCCCCACAACCTTTTCATAGATTCCATATAGTTTCATTGTTTGACAGCACACTCATCAATGTATTTTGGATGCATGTCAATTTGTGTTTTCAGACATTTAACCACTTGAACCGTCAATACTTAATAAACTTGACCTTTCACTCTGCTCTTTTTCCCCTCTACACCAAACCTCTTTGCCAAAAATAGCCGATCTACAAGCTCACAACGCCTCGCAGCGCGAGGTGTTGTGAGCTTGTAGATCTGCCATTTTTGGCTAAAGTTCTCAGAATATGGGCGCTAGGGTTCAAGTGGTTAATATAAAAAAGGAGAAAAAGGTTTCTATCACACAAAGATTTGGAGGACCCCCTGTAGTAGCTTTGAGGGGTCCTGGACCCCTATGTTGAAGACCTCTGTCTTATCCTATCAAACCTCAAGACTAATTGTGTTGTGGTGGTTTCAACCATGGGAGAATACTGCACAATTGTTTGCTTTTTCGTACTTCATAACCAATGAGTTTCCTTGATCGAAATCCATGCAGAGTAACGCCTGTTCCCCCACTGCAGCCGAGCACTGTCAGACACACATAGCACTTTGGTCATGGGCCTGGTTCGGATAATCATTGTTTACCCACGCACACCAAAAGCAAACGTGGGTTTTAACTGGGTCGTTGCGTCAGTGAGAAAGTGGTATAATACTCAGAGTCAAATTAACACTCAGGATTTTACTGCTTTTTACTGCTTATAAAACCTGACCCAACACCTTGCAGCATAGCAGTAAAGGTACAGATACAGAGTAATGAAGTACCGTAAGATACAGCAAGGCTAGCTAGCAATACAAAAAACTAGCCTGGGAACCAGACGAATTTGCCAGTGCAAAAAGAAAAAAAAAAGAATGTTGGCAGATTAGTCTAGCCCTGCTCGATTGTGATTGGATTTCGCTGCCCCCGAAGTTGTGGGCACCAATCAGGGCCCAGTATGCAAATATGGGACGGGTTTATCACCAGAGTTCTTTTATTTTTATTTTTATGCAGGTTCCACACAGAGATTCCAGACTAATATCTACGCAATTATATTAGTCTTGCCATGCCAGGCTAACAAAAGGCTAGGAGTCAGAGGAAGAATAACATCACAAAAAACACCATAAACTAGAACAGGGGTGCCAAAAAGGTAGATCGTGAATCGTGATCTACCTGTAGATCACAAAGGCTGTGCAGGTAGATCACATGACATGCCCTAAATATATATAATTAAAATGTAAAGAAAAATATTTATGAACAATTCTGTCACATCTGATTGATTGACTGATTGATTGACATAAAAGGGGTCTGTCAGCTCCCTTCATGGCTTCTAAAGTAAGCAAACCACCCAATGCAATGCTTTGTTTTCAAGAGTCAGTAGCATTACAAATAACCCCAAAAACAAACCACTTCCATACAGAATGGGATGACCTTTTCCCCACTATTTCCCATTTCAAGTACATTTTGTCTTATATGTAACGCCAGTCAGAGTGCCACAATTCCAAAGCCACCTCAGGTATATCTTTATTGGGGTGGGTAGATCATGTCGAGCTGGTCATTTTAAAAGTAGCCCTCAAGTCAAAAAGGTGTGGGCACCCCTGAACTAGAAGAATGTGCTTCTCGGAGCACAGGTCTTCACCAGGCCAGGTAGTATACTGTAAGTCAATCTTAGCCAATCAGGATGAAATATGACACTGAAGTTAACCTTCTGTAATATGTAGCAAATTATGCCCTCAATCAATTTGATGTAATTTGATTTGTCCTTTTCTGAGGCAATCCTCAGTCTTGTTGTTACAGTGTTGTTGTTTTTCGTGACCTCTATATGAGGGTTTGAAACAAGTTAAAGGATCCTGCTTTATTATTTTCGTAAGCACATGACCGAAGAAGAGATTTTGGGCTTGTTTTTATGTTTTTATATATGGGCCATATATGGTACCCTAACATTTTAATTTTCCACCTGGAATTTATGACATCAGAAATCTCCATGTATGGACCTAAAAGGTTTTTTCTTTTTCTGGGAATGACCATATATGGACTTTTATACCCTGAGAAATCTCGTAGCTTGTCTGACTGTCAGTACAGGAAGTGATGTCACGTGACATCCTTTTTATGCCCATATATGAGTCATTCTGTACCACATCACTGTGACTCACTGACACCTTCGGTCGCAATAATACATTGATGTCTTGAAATCACAGATAGTGTAAGTAGAATGACTAGCACAATAGATTTTAAAATAACATGTTTTCGGGGATTTGATTTGTTCCCTATTCAGTTTACCGTTATATGCCCGTCCGTGTTGTTGATAAAAATGACACATTTTCAACTATAAAAAGCCAAGGGACAAGAGTCACTTTTCAGCTGATTAACGGGACACTTGGGTCATCATTGCATTGTCAGCGCTTCTCAAATGTTCAGTTCATATATGAGCACATCTGCGCGGCCAACACACACAGACAAAACCCACAGCCAACTTAAAGTTGACATGCTGTCTTATGATGTGTTTAATTTGCACATCGTCACATAAATCACACTTCATATTAGGGCATTAACAAAAATGTCGACAAGTCGACTGAGTCGACTTCATTACACAAGTCGACTCCCACCAGAGAAAGTTGAAGTTGAAAAAAATAATCCTTTGTATTTTTTCTATCATTATTTTTGCTCCATGTGTGCGTCTGTACAGCATTCAAACAGTAGGATTAGAACGGAATGATACAATATTACAGTGCAACATTACATTTGGTAACATGGTTCTATTGTGAAACACAACGCCTTGCGGTGCGTGGCGTTGTGAGCATGTAGATCGGCTATATTTACAATTTCTGCCTCTATATATTTGACAATTTGGACAATGTTTAGTTTGTTATTTTAGAGGTATTAACCCTTCTTGTGCCTATCCTGGACAAGTTCGGGGTTCAAGTCGACATCTCATCACCCAACAAATGATTTCTTTTTTTATAAATAAAGCATAGCGTAAGTTTATGCAGGGCATGGGAGTCAAGTCGCCGCCAGTCTGAGTGTCAGTTGTCAGTCAGCTCTGTTCTCATACCTCATTAACATATCTGCTGGTCATTATGTCACATGACTGCCATACTCCAATCAGAGCTCTCAATCAGTAGGGAAGGCTCCTTTAAATAGAGCTTGCTTTCCCTACCAATGCTTGGTTCCGAAGCTTCGGAATCATTTGCTGCTTGCTGCTGCGGCTGCTCTACTCTCTGGTTCTGCTCGAAAGCTTGGTGATACCATATGGTTCTGCTTTAGATACTGCTTACTGCCGTGCTGCTTCAATAGCAATGCTAGCCTGCTTTTATATCTGTTGCTATCACTATGCTACTGCTAACAGTATTATGCCTAATGTTAACTACAGCTATCATGATGCACTACTTCATTAGTTCTCATTTACGTGTTTACTACTACTCATAACTTGAACAAGGTCTCATCTAAAATGTATTACTAGCATGCTTGCTTCTCAGAAGAGAAAACATTTCAACAGTATAGCATATGCTAACAGTGGTAGTAGTGGAAGCTTCAAATTGTTTGTAGCAACATAAGCTAACAGCATGCTTTGCTCTACAGTGCACCCCGAACCATGATGGCATTGGCTGTGATTTGTGCTGCCTAGAACAGTATGTGAACTGTTGTTCCTGCCCAGCTTCCAGTGCTGTTTGTCTCCAGCAGATGCCACACTGGGTTTCTTAAATCTTTAATCGCAGGGCTACACTCTGCAAACACCAGCTAGTTCGGCAGCTAATCCAACATGTTGGCCGGTGTGGCCATACTCCCTTCAGATGCATGGCTCCATGCAGGGATTCCCGGGTCCGCATCAGAGTTCCGACGGTCCGGTATTCCGACACTAAAACTATAACCCTAACTCTACCCCCAACCCTAAACCTAACCTCAGTAAACCTTACCTCAGTAACTAACCTGCCGACGCTAAGTAACTAACCTGCCTTACGCTAAGTAACTAACCTGCCTTACGCTAAGTAACTAACCTACCAACGCTAAGTAACTAACCTGCCGACCATGTCGGAACAGCGGATAGTCGGGATAGTGAGCGCTTCCCGGGATTCCCATCCTGCTTTAAACAGGTGTAGCCTATGCTATTATTGATATCATGCATGGATGATATTCTGATGCTATTGCTCACTTCTAATATATGCCTCTTTTCCCAACATTGCTGCTAATCATATACTAATGCTACTTTTACTCTGCAGGCAGGTTGGAACTACTGAGTATATTTGTGTATTAAGATTAATGCTTTGCTCATTCAGGAATCATGTCAAGTGTTTACAGGAGTAGCACTGCCCCTTTAAGGGCAGAGCATAAGGGGAGGTGGCTGCGTCTGGGCCTGTTTGGCCATGCAGAAGCCTGAGTCCGAGTGTTTGTTGGGGACCTGTCCTTGAGGAGTGGTTCAGCTAGTATTCGGTAAGAGTCTTGAATCAAATATTGATGCTTAGATAATTCAGTGGTACAGCATTTCAAGATGTTAGAAGTTTTATGGAGGGGGTTTAAATGTTTAATGGTTAACATATGCCTTTCATGGGTGTAAGAACTTGTTACCATGAGAGAGATTGTCATGTGCTACAGTTGAATTAGTCCATATTCAACTAACTGCCACTACTTGGAGTAAAGTAGGTGAGATTGCGGCATTCAAGCGAGGATCAAACACGCTCACTCTCACACTTGCTTAAGTATGGAAATGAAGGTTCTTGCACAGGTGATTATTTGGCTTTATAAACACCATAGTTAATGTCCTATGTGGTGGAATGGTGGAAAGTTGATAAGGGAGGTTGTTAAATGGGCAATGCATCATGGGTAGTGTAGTCTATGTACTGCTACCATACACATTCACACTGTTCTCAGTCTAGCAGTGTTGCCAGGTCTGCCCATTATAAGCAACTCGGTCTTGTTTCCCCATAACTTCTAGTTGTGGGTTGTTTTGTTCGGGCTTGTTCTGAAGTAAAGTTGCTTATTTGGCTTGCTTTCAACATCCTTCCAACATGCTTCCTGTTAGAATCAGCCTAGTCTGTGTGCAGAGTGGGTTAATTCCCTTTTTGAGCCACATGAGGTCAAGCAGCTACTGTGTGTAGTGTGGGGAGAGTTGAAGACTTGTTAGAAGGTTGCATGGGAAAAGTACAGTTGCATGATGGTACAGTTCTACTAAAAGGAGATCCTAGGAAGCTCTCCCTATTTACTCAGGAACCTTTGAGAGAGAGGTTTGAGTGAGAGGAATATTCCAGCATGGTGAGAGGCTTGTTCACTGCTAAATGCTAATGTTAGCGCATTTGGAACCTTTGAGTTGTATAGAGTAAGAGGATACATTCCAGCATGGGGAGAGGCTTGTTCACTGCTAAATGCTAATGTTTGAGGCTAATGCTAGTAACTCAGGGGTTGTCATTGTCTCATGCTACAACGCTAGCATGGCAACACTGGGATAGCCATGTGAAAAGCTTGTTCACTGCTAAATGCTTATGTTAGCAGCTAACGCTAATGTCTTGTGCTACAAACGCTAGCATGATAACACTTAAGTGGCCATGTGAAATGGATAAACTGAGTTGATTATTGTATCTATGCACAGCCAGTACATGCTGAACGTTGTTCGGAACAGCGTTAAACACTTGTTCTGTAATTTTGCACACTGAAAGGCTCTTCGGTGTAAAAACTATTTACTGCAGGCTGGCTGTTGCTTTGACTCTACCATTTCTCTGTATGCTCAACTTATGCTCATGCTAAAGCTGCTACATGTCTGTTGCTAACAACATGTTTCATTTCCAGGCTTCTTTCTTTATCAGTCGTGCTGCTATCTCGGATGCTACAATGATCACATAATTGTGCTAATGGCTTGTTGCTGCTGCTTCAGTCAGATACTATCATGTGTCCTATAATTTCAGCTATTGCTAGCTCCACTCAACCTGCTGCTGCCTGCTAGCATAACTGCTAATAATTACAGCTAATGCTACTGCTAGTTAATGCTGACATCATGTTTAACTTTACAACTCATGCTAAAGCTGATACATGTCGGTTGCTAACATCATGTTATCATTACAGCTCCATGCCGGAGCTGCGGCATGCCCACTGCTACGGCCTCAGGTTTTATCATTGCAGCTTCAGGCTAAAGCTGCTACATGTTCTGCTAAATTGTGTTTTTCTTTATAGCTTCTTGCTGAGGCTGCTACATGTCTGCTGCTAACATCATGTTTAACTTTTCAGCTTCATACTGGAGCTGCTGCAGCATTTCATTGCAGCGTTGTGCTGCAGTGCTGCGTGCTTTCTGCTAACATGTTTATCTTTATAGTTCGTCCACTACTGTATAATACCATGAGGCCAATCAGGAGCCGGTCGGCACTGCAGAGGGCATTGCTACTACAGCTTCAGCTAACGCTACTTCTGCTGCAACCATGAGCCCGCCTGCCTGCATGCTGCCTGTACTCCCGCCTGCCTGCACGCTGCCTGCCCGCCTGCTGCACACCCGCCCGCCTGCCTGCTGCTGGCCCGCCTGCTTGCACGCTACAGATTCGGCAGACGGGAGTGGCTGCCTGCCTGTTTCATGAGCGACATCCATGTGTCGGGAATGGGATGATCGAGGATTCTGGATCGAGGATGCTCACCTGGACCTCCTCCCGAGCCATGAAAGGCAGGTCATTCGTTAATCAAACTGCATCTTCATCTAAAGGCATAATTATATGGCTGATAAGTCAGATGTATTATATAGATTGCATGGTTGTATTATAATTAATTATAATTATAATAATGATCGTTGCAACAAGGCTCAAGATGATTCTAAGTATATTCAAGTCTCTGCAGCACCTTATGATGGTATGAGTTAATTGATATTCAGCCGGGTAGTGCAACAAGGCAATCCAGTCTACGTTCTCAACTAATACTTCTTTTTATCCTCCATTTCATGGTATCTGCGTGGCCTCTGGCGAGGCAAGCTGTATCAAGCGACTTCCTCTTACTATACCCCTTGTGCACAAACTGGTGGCTCACTTAAGGCAGGGGTGTTTCGGTGCATATGTTGATTTGTTACTAGAAACAGTTTTCTTCTCTGCTTTCTACGGGTTTCTCAGGTGTGGGGAATTTACCTCTAATACAGATCGCTTTGATCCTCTTCACGACCTTAGCATGGCAAATATCACGGTCGATTCTCACATGTATTCAATATTTCTCAAGCACTCTAAAACAGACAAGGAAGGGACAAGTAATTATTTCTCAAACTAAAACCATGTTTTGTCCTCTGTCCTCCATGGTCCGGTACCTGCAAAAGCGTCCCCTGGCGAGGCAAGACGAGCCCCTGTTCCTGACGGACAAGGGGAAGTCAAGGGCATGGTTTACGGCCAGAATCCGTCTCCTCTGCAAAAGATGCGGGATGCCTCCAGAGCTGTACACGTCCCACTCGTTCCGCATCGGCGCAGCTACATCAGCAGCCAACCTGGTCCCAGCTTCAACACTCAAAGTCATGGGCCGCTGGTCGTCAACAGCGTTCGAACGTTACATTCGCCCAGGGACAGCGGACATTCTGGCGGCCCAAAAAGCCATGGGCGCGATGGAATGAGGAGTCGGTCTATCCGAAGCAACAAGGTGGTGGCACGGGCAGCGCAGCTGGTAGGGATTAGGCTACTCCATGCAGGTTGATGTCCAATAAACATAGGTAACTTTAATTAGCTCACTCCCCTTAAGCGCGGTGCACAGCTCAGTAAAGTAAATTAAAAGTAAAAGTAAATTAAAATAAATAAATAAAAAATAAATAAAAAATACAAATAATTATCAATCATGCAATTAAATTAATCCAAGGCCAGCAGGGGAGCTTCCCGGCTCGAATGGCCTTTCTTTAAGAACATCTGCTTCTTAAAATAGGCTAATCATTCAAGAATAGGCGAAGCTTCGCAGCTACACAGAATAGGTACATTTTCACTATCCATAGAATGATCTCTCTTTAAGATGCAGCTGTATCTTTTTTGCATAAGTTAAATAAATTCAACGTAGAGATCGCAGCCAGCGGCTGTTCACATAGTTACTGCTAAGCGTTAGGATGGCTTCTTTGTGGTAAAGACTCTGCAGTCTTTTTGCTTTAATCATATAGAAGTCTGCAGTGGCGCTCTGCTGCTTCACATAACCAGAGTCTGACTGACACAGGTTTTATGTGGCGTTGGGTTCCGTGTTTTGGGGGGTTTTAAAGCGCTCTCTGGTTGGCCGAGCCCTGCCAAGACAGAGAGCAAGCTCATTAGTTTTGGGGGGTATTGCTGCGTTCCCTGATTTTGCTTAGCATGCTCAGAAATGCCTGCACAAAATTCAGGGAGCATCTCCGATCGCGGAGCCCTTCAAACGCCAAGTTTAACTGTATTCCATTTATGCAATAAATGGTTAAATATCCTTGCCAATATCTTGCCAATATCTTGCCGAGTCTATCTGTTCATTATGTTATTAATTGTTATATTCTTGACGTGAATGTTCCTGCCTAAAATAAAGCATAGCGTAAGTTTATGCAGGGCATGGGAGTCAAGTCGCCGCCAGTCTGAGTGTCAGTTGTCAGTCAGCTCTGTTCTCATACCTCATTAACATATCTGCTGGTCATTATGTCACATGACTGCCATACTCCAATCAGAGCTCTCAATCAGTAGGGAAGGCTCCTTTAAATAGAGCTTGCTTTCCCTACCAATGCTTGGTTCCGAAGCTTCGGAATCATTTGCTGCTTGCTTCCTCCTCCACCCCAGCCTCCACCTTTGCATGATCACTCTGGCTAAGCTCAAATACTTGTGATTGTCTGATTAAGTTACATGTCAATGTGGTTAAGCAAGTACTGTGATCTTGTCTAAGTTTCATGTCATGTTGTTAAGCTCATACTGTGATTTTGTCTAAGTTCATGTCAATGTTGTTAAGCTCAATACTGTGATTTGACTATGTTACATGTCACGGTTATTGCTATTTGCTATTCTATCCCTATGGGGGGTATTGCTGCGTTCCCTGATTTTGCTTAGCATGCTCAGAAATGCCTGCACAAAATTCAGGGAGCATCTCCGATCGCGGAGCCCTTCAAACGCCAAGTTTAACTGTATTCCATTTATGCAATAAATGGTTAAATATCCTTGCCAATGTCTTGCCAATATCTTGCCGAGTCTATCTGTTCATTATGTTATTAATTGTTATATTCTTGACGTGAATGTTCCTGCCTAAACTATATCTATACTATAATTTTGCGAATGTCTGTCTGTCTGTCTGTCTGTCACAGCGTTTCTCCTCAGTGGCTGGAGCAATTGATCTGAAATCGCATCACAATTAGCATATGAACACACCTAACATAACTGTGAAGCCCGTTTGTCACTTTCACAAATCGTATGCTGTATATTAGCATTTTTATGGTGTATCTACTATCTATTCTGCATCTAGCTTGAGGCTCATCTATTCTGCATCTAGCATGAGGCAACATGTTTAACCAGCTCTCTCTCTCTGTGTGTGTGTGTGTGTGTGTGTGCAGGCAGGCGGGTGTGTGCGTGGGCGAGTGGGCGGGTGGTGGTGGTGGGGGGGGGGGGGGGGTAGCCATTAAACGAAACGGGTATTTCTTACATTGATGCTCCTACATATTATCATGCAAGCACCAGAAAGTTACTTTCCATCCCTGGGGTGTGCACAGTGCACACCCCATAACCCACACACTGCACATCATTTCGGAGCTCATATCTTTGAACGGGTAAGGACTAGTATAATTGATATAGAGTATACGCTGTATAGGCCTAGTATATGTAGAGGTGCTAATGCTAATCCATTTACACTTTTGTCGTGGTTGAATTGGTTGATGAAACAAAGCACAAAGATTGTAAATTGAACTTCCCACCTTAGTGAACTGTTGGCTCGAAGTGGAAACAGGCCCCACAGAGCTCCACTGTCTGTGTCTACTAACATGCACATATTTGTGTGTGTGTGTGTGTGTGAGTGTGTGTGCGTGTGCGTGCGTGCGTGCGTGCGTGTGTGCGTGTGTGTGTGTGTGTGTGTGTGTGTGTGTGTGTATGTGTATGTGTGTGTCTGCTCCCGCCAGCCTCTAATGGGGATCATGTGTGGAGTCAGCAGCATAGACACACAAAAATACTTACACTCTCCCCCAACCCCCATTCACATTGTGTATTAACGCGCGCACACACACACACACACACACACACACACACACACACACACACACACACACTCACTCACTCACTCACTCACTCACTCACTCACTCACTCGTCTCAACCCAGTCAGCGAGTTAAGAACAACTCCTAGGGGAGGTAGCGTGCGTGCGTGCACGCATGTGTGCACACACTGTTTCAGGGATGGGGGGTGGAGGAGGAGGAGTGAAGGAGAGAAGGGAGGGAGGGAGGATAAAGGGTGTAGAGAAAGGAGAAAGATATGGGCAGTGAGCACAGGGAAAGGATGGAAAGAGGAGGGGTGGTGGGAGCCATGGAACAGAGAGAGAGAGACCCTGAGAAGGAGAGAGAGAGAGAGAGAGAGAGAGAGAGAGAGAGAGAGTGAGAGGCTGAGGGGCCCATGGAAAGGGGAGGATGAGGAGGCCCTGTAGTTTGGGCCAAGGGGCGAGACTGTCAACAACACATGTATCAGGAGCCAGAGACGCACCATTGCATCCTGGGACATGAGTAGAGGTAGAGAGCGGCATAATACCACGTATACCACGTACACCTCGACAGTCTATAACCACCATTGTTTTTCGTCCGTTGCAATATGTAGCCGTGATTCGGCCGTGAAGGGTAGGTCTGTTCGGTGACTTGTGTGCGTGCGTGCTGAAGCGAGAAAACAGCGGCGGCTGAAGAAAGCCAAAAGAAATACAAGATAAAATAAATAATCTCAATCATGTGCTAACAAATGTAAAAGCATTTTCCATATTTGAACAAAACTGGAATTTTAATTACATTTTCATGTTCTGTGTGAGATCCCGCGGACAAACCAATGATTCCCGGCCCAAGACCAGACAATCACTTAATCCCAGTCCCAAAACCCAAAACCTGGTTCTGAGAAGAAGTTCTCCACACTACACCAGAGTACATCTGCTGTTACTTAAAACCTGCTCTTTGTTTTTTCGTCTTGTTAGGCTCTCTTCATGATCCAAAGTGTCTCGTTTTCACAAACCATTTTCAGTTGGTATGTTTGTTTTCAGACATGTTGTCAATGTCTGAGAATTCTTTTTTTTTTCTATTTTCATTTCTCAACTATATTTTAGCCTATAGATTATAATACATATTTCCCAGTTGAGCTTCAATAAAACAATACTAACTTTATTCAAACGATTCATATAGAAATAACTATTTTACCTGAGTCAGCCAGCACTGAGCAGCAACTAAATGCTATGCACACTCAGCTTTCCATGGTGTCTTGAGACAGGAGTAAGAAGAAGAAGACATTTTCATCTCAGAAGAAGGTGACAGAAAAGTGTTGGTTGAAAGAGACAAACATCTGTAGACTGTCTGTGTAGCCAATTATACCACCACTCGTGTTTGTGACTGATTAAAAAAAAGGAAATCTTGTAACTGTTCAAACGTTTTGGAGAGGACATACAATCTGGTTCCAATTTGATATCCAAGTCAACATATGTTTCTGTATGGAGCTTTCTGGTCAAATGTAAATAAAAAACATAGCGTTTATTGTTGAGCATTATGCACACTAGAAGCACAGAAATCCTTTACTAACTAACCATTGCAAATTGATAAATTTTGCTTTCATGGTGAACACCATGCTGTTTTGCCTCCAGATGTCATAGTTGAATTCATGATTTATTTGGAAATTCTGTTTTACTTGTGGGGTTGTATAGTTTGTATCCTACATCCAGCCATGTTAGTTGACTAATGTAATGGGCTGGTTTGAAGAGCTTTAATGTTTAACATTCCTTCACCATAAAACTACAAAATGAGGGTTACATGTGTAACCACGGTTATGTGAGTGTAGTTGCGTCACTCCAATGGTATCCTTCCATATTGGAGTGATCCAATATAGTGCTACATAACCAAAATCATATAATTATGATCATTTCTAAGGAGAGAACATTTTGATAATGCTTTCTATGAATCCCATGTCGATAATGTATTACAAACATACTTTATATGTTTATAATCTGCTTATACCATTGTATAATTAGTACTTTTATACCGCAAAAAATGTGGAATGCCCTAATCGAAGGCCTTAAAGGAGTGTAAATCCCTACCTTCCATTAAAACCGCTCTGAAAATCCACTTAGAGGCGGCTGCTACTCGTAACTGGTAACAGTAAACTTAGCCTAACCTTACCGACCCCTGACCTTTCTATTTGTATATACCATTTATTTTTGCATCTCGTTTTCTTCTTATTTTCTCTGCATAGTACTGTGTTTTATCTGTCTGTCATTCAATGTTATATGAGTTAAAAAAGGATCTAAATTTAAATAAGTCATGTGCTTACTTGAGCTTATCCTTTTAGTTTACCTTGTACCAGTGAACTGTACTGCCATGAAACTGTACCCTTTTCTATGCAAACTAATAATACATTCTTTAATCAATCAATCATTCAATCAATCAATCAATCAGTTAGTTACAAGCTCTCAAAAGATAAATTCATATGAATTTGTCATATTTGCTGGTCACTCACTGACATTTTATTTTGGCCAGGGTGCAGGATCACAGTTTACATAATAGAGCTATATTCATAGTTGTAATAATTTTACAATTCATAATAACATTAGCCTAATAATGATTATAGATTTACTATAAGTCACAATAAAGGAGTTAAGTGCTTTAAGTCAGTGGTTCTCAACCTTTTCAGGCTGTGACCCTCCAAAATAATCATATTTGAACTGGGGACCCCCCCACCCTGACAAGCACTTGGAATGTAGGAGTTGCTGCATTACATTTAGTTTGACTCTGTTCCACAGATAAATATTGTGAAAATACCAGATCTACAAGCTCACAACACTATCTACAGCTATGTTCATCTTGTAGATCAGCTATGTTCAGGAATGTTTTACCAGTTTGTATAATAGTTTTTTTTTCTTTTCTTTCTTTCTTTTTTGAGCTATTAAAAGTCATCCCCCCAATCCACAGGTTGAGAACCACTGCTGTAATGTTTACCTACGTATCCACCCACTAAGCACGCCGTCTAAAAGTGGTCTAATAGTGGTATAGATTTGAAAGTTTTTTTGTTGTCTAAACTTAAACTGGACGACTAATAGATGTCTAATAGTCGTCTAAATGCAGACCGTCTATATTTAGACGACCATTAGACGTCTATTAGTCGTCTAGTCTAAGTTTAGACGACAAAAAAACGTTCAAATCTATACCACTATTAGACCACTTTTAGACGGCGTGCTTAGTGGGCAGAAATGTCATTGCTTAAATCACCCAATGACCAAGGTACTATTTTTTCCCTTTTTAGCGATACTCTCTGACCAATCAGTTGTCTGCAGTGTTTACATGTCACCTTTTGGTATGACCTCAGCTCACGTGGAACCTCAACAGAGGTGATAGAAGGAAAGTACCGGGTGGGAGAAAAAAACACAAAGGAGTCAAGACAAGTTGAGAGTGAGACAGTAGAATTCAGTGGAAAAGCAACATTTTTATCCAAGTTTCCCCGGGGGTTTACTGGAGACTATCAGGACCAAACTTCCGGGTTTAACAGCAGACATACAAGCTCACGTCGCGTCGCAGATGCAACCCGTTGTGAGCTTGTAAATCGGCGGCAGAACCTCGGTGCAGACGTTTGCGCAATGCACTATGGGGCGTTGGAAACTCGTGGATATGTTTTCTATTGTTTGTGACTGCAGGGAGCAGTTTAGTGTGAAAACCTGCAGCAGTTGTGTCACGCTAAGCTGTTACCCTTGCCTGTCACACTGTGTCACGCTAAGCTGTCACACCCACACACTATGCTCTTTTACACCTCCTACAGGCACTTGCTGTAACTAGACCTGTAATCAGTGTTAAGCCTGTTCAGTTGTGATCAGCTCAATTGATATCCAGCACACATGAAACTGATCAGTTTGGCTGAGTGTGTCAAAGTGTACAGATCTCCTCTGCCCTTTTCCTCCTCACGTGCGCTTTGAAGAGCCTTTGCTTGTAAGTTTACATGCAATTATGCTCGCCTGCAAGCAATATTTGTCGTCAATTAATGTCCGCCCCCACCATGTCTCATATGCATATGTATATATGTTGACAACTTTCTTTTTTGCCATTTTTTTAAATCTTTAGGTAAGTCTAAATAGTCAAATTAGCTGGTACTGGCTGCGGTCGCTACTCGACGTTAGGGAGTGTTACTTGTGTTGTTAACTATTCATTAATTAATTCCAAAGATTCACCCTGCTTGGTAAAGGTCTGCAAAGCTCTTGATATACAAGTGTAACTTTGTGTGTGCGTGTGTGTGCGTGTGTGCGCGTGTGTGCGTGTGTGTGTGTGTGTGTGTGTGTGTGCGCATGTCACAGCCAACCCCACAAGCTGGTTGCCCTAACTGGAGGTCTACACTGTCAGAAATAGGACGGGTTGGGTCAGAGAATGTTATTGCGACCGTAGGTCGCAGTTACTTGCACACTATCCAAACCTCCACCGGCTGTCCCTCCGTCACTCCGTCACTCCCTCTGTCACACGTCACACGTCACACTTTTGCCCTGCTCATATCTCTGCAACCGTTGCCCCGATCCATGCCAGATTTTGCACACACACTCCTTGCCTGCCAAACTACAACCTCCAAGGACCCCCGGAGTTTCGGGGACCCCCAGGTCCCTGGGGGACCCCCAGGTGTAAAAAATTACCAAATGTGCAAAAATGACCAAATGACCACCCCAACGGGCCTGCTCACGGGGCATTCCCGGGGACCACCCACTCCTGGTGCTCCAGAACGGATGCAAAAGTGGTGGCGCCCCCAGTGGAGGACCCCCTGCCACTGCAGCTCACATAAAATGCCGTAACTCGGGCTAGGAGCGACCGGGAGAGCCGGGGCCGGTACCTATTCGTCCGCCTTGGCGGCGCGGACACCCCACCCCTCATTTCTCACATGGCCCTCTAGCGCCACCATGAGGCCGATTCAGATTTTGCCCTAAAATCACGAAAATCACTACACAGTATGTCTACACTCATGTCAACAACATGGATCAGGAAGATTTTGGAAAAACACATTTTTGCTCTATTTATGGAGATAAGCGACCAACGGTCGCTTATCTCCCGATTAGGGAGTCTTACTGGTATAATCTCATGCTGACCTCTTGCAAAGCCCCCCCCCCCCCCCCCCCCCCCCCCCCCAAAGAAAAGACAAATAAATAAATAAATAAAATAACACTCATATACCGTTGCTGTCACACAGTCTTATATATATGTTTCATCTTTTTATAACCAGTAAGACTCCCTAATCGGGAGATAAGCGACCGTAGGTCGCTTATCTCCACAAATAGGGCAAAAATTTGTTTTTCCAAAATCTTCCTGATCCATGTTGATGAGATGAGTGTAGACATGCTGTGTAGTGATTTTCGTGATTTTAGGGCAAAATCTGTAGGAGCAGTGTCCAAAAATGTGTTTTTAAAAATCGGCCTGAAGGTGGCGCTATATGGGACAGATTCATGTTGATGGGATGAGTGTAGACATACTGTGTAGCGATTTGCGTGATTTTAGGGCAAAAACTGTAGGAGCAGTGTCCAAAAATGTGTTTTAGAAATCGGCCTGAAGGTGGTGCTAGAAGAGGGGCATGTGAGAAATGAGGGGTGGGGTCTCCGCGTTGCCTTGGCGGACGAATAGGTACCGGCTCCGGCTCTCCCGGACGCTCCTAGCCAGAGTTACGGCATTTTATGTGAGCTGCAGTGGAGGGGGTCCTCCACTGGGGGCGCCACCACTTTTGCATCCGTTCTGGAGCACCAGGAGTGGGTGGTCCCCAGGAATTCCCCGTGAGCAGCCCCGTTGGGGTGGTCATTTGGTCATTTTTGCACATTTGGTCATTTTTTACACCTGGGGGTCCCCGAGGGACCTGGGGGTCCCTGGAGCTCCGGGGGTCCTTGGAGGTTGTAGTTTGCCAGGTAAGGAGTGTGTGTGCAAAATGTGGCATGGATGGGTGCAACGGTTGTGGAGATATGAGCAGGGCAAAAGTGTGACGTGTGACGTCTGACTCACGGAGGGACATTTTTTTACACCTGGGGGTCCCCCAGGGACCTGGGGGTCCCTGGAGCTGCGGGGGTCCTTGGAGGTTGTAGTTTGGCAGGTAAGGAGTGTGTGTGCAAAATTTGGCATGGATGGGGGCAACGGTTGTGGAGATATGAGCAGGGCAAAAGTGTGACTGACTCACAGACAGACAGACGGACAGCCGGTGGAGGTTTTGGTAGTAAATGCGACCTATGGTCGCAAAAAAAAATCCTCAAGTTAATGGCCTATTTTATCCTTTGTCCTATTACTGCGACACTGTCACACAAAATACAGAGAAGGGAAAAAAACAGTTTTAGTTATAATGAGATGCCCAAAAGAGAGATGCCAGGTTGAAAAGTGGTTAAGTCTGTCTGTGGGTTTTATAAATATTTAACCAATGAAAACTATTAACAAGGTCATGACTTGATGAATACATTGTATCCAATGGAACCCAGGTTATTTTTCATTTATTTTTTCATTTCCTGGAAAGTATAAATGGACATACAGGTTTTCCACCCAACAGTGGTGATATGTTCATGTCACAGCATACAGTAAAGGTACAGATATTCCCACACACACCCTCCGACTGTTTCGTTTTCCTGCTCCATCCCTATGTATATTCCACTATTCTGTATTCCCTCACTCCTCAGTCTCCCAGAATACTCCCCTCATTAATATTTTCTGCATTCTGTTTTGCCTGATTATCTGTGCAACTACATTATCCTTGCTCTTGAGCTCTGAGGCTGAAAGAAGCCACTGAAAACAAACAAATGTTCCACACTACAACGTGTATTTGTATATAGTGTAGGTGTATGTCTGTGTGGTGCTGTGTATGTGCTTGTCTTTCATGTATACACGCGGTCTTGTGCACGACACGCTTGCCTGTGTTTGTGTGTGCATGCGGGCATCTGCCTGCCAGTCTGCCTACGTGTGCATACGTGCGTGTGTGTGTGTGTGTGTGTGTGTGTGTGTGTGTGTGTGTGTGTGTGTGTGTGTGTGTGCGTGCGTGCGTGCGTGCGTGCGTGCGTGTGTGCATATGTGTCTCTGTGTTTTTGTCTCTGCCTAACTCTTGACTGCCATCTGAATCTGTGGCACGTACAGCGGAGCCGTGTGACACAACAGACACACAGGAGGGAGGCGTGGGGGTGGTGGCGGTTTAGGAGGAATGGGGGAGAGGAAGGGAAGCGCAGCAGTGAGGGGGGGGGTGAGAGGAGAGGAGAGGAGAGGAGAGGAGAGGAGAGGAGAGGAGAGGAGAGGAGACAGAGGGAGAGAGGTGAAACGAGAGAGGGGGTAGCAGTACAGCACAAAGAGAAAGACCACAAAAAATAAGAGTGGCAGAAAGACAGACAGAGAGACACGGAGAGAGAGACGGGAGTGTGGTAGAGAGAGAGAGAGAGAGAGAGAGAGAGAGAGAGACGGGAGCGTGGTAGAGAGAGAGAGAGAGAGAGAGAGAGAGAGAGAGAGAGAGAGAGACGGAAGCGTGGTAGAGAGAGAGAGAGAGATACGGAAGCGTGGTAGAGGGAGAAGAGAGAGAGAGAGAGACAGGAAGATAGAAAGACAGACTGGCAAAGAGAGGACACAGTAAAAATCCTGAGTGTTAATTTAACCATGTGGTTACATGTGTACACTCTCAGACTTAAATTAACACTGAGGATTTCACTGTGGAGGAAAGACAGAGATAAGGGCAGAGAGACAGAGTGCAATAAATGCAGCGAGAGAGAGAGAGAGAGATACAGGCAGAGGAGAGAGAGAGCAGCAGAAAGAGAGATGGGCAGGGAGAGAGAGAGAGAGAGAGAGAGAGCATATAGACACACTGGTGTTCCAAACGGCAGCAGCAGTAAAAATAGGGGCGAAGCAAAACAACGATGGCTTGAAAGATTAAATTCCTGTTGGAATAGGAAGTGCAGGCAGAGGGAAGGGCAGAGATTGACTGAAGAGATGGGAGTGGTGGTCGTCTAATGGACGCTGCTTGGTTGAAGGTGCCGCACATTATAAGCCTCAGTGCTAATTTAACCGCTATATTTACTTCGCCGCATGTCGAATACGAAAAATAACCAATCTACAACCTCACAATGTGTGGCATCGAACAAGTGTGCCTTGACACTACCCAGAATGGGAAGATGGGTGGGCACACAAACACAGTTCTTGGGTTGTAAGGCATTGGTCAAGAAAGTAGGAAGGGGGTCTGGGGCTTACCCGTTGTATCCCTCTGTGTCCCTTTGTTGCCCATATGTCCAGGGCTCTGTCCAGAGCCCTCTATTGGAGAGTCTCGTCATCTCCGTTCACTTCATGGTGCTGTTGGCGAATAGTGACAAAGCCCTCAACCGGAAGTTTACGGAATGCGTTGGAATCAATGGGGAAAAAGTGACATTTCCGGCATACATGCACCAAGTGACCGGCGCTGTTTCTGACTCCGCATTGGCAGAACTCTCTAATACAAGGCTCTTTGGCTGTCTACAGTAGTGTGTCCTTTTTATGTCCATACTGTATATGGAGATCCCTGGTGTCATTATATGCCCATACCCATATTGTTGGTTCTGGACAACTATATTTCCATGCCCGAATTGGCGTAAGCATACATGCATACACGAATACATACCGGTACATGTGGACCGTCACTACCGTGTATAGTAAACTTCTTAGTGTTCATTTATCTCTGAGAGTGTATTCTCTGACGACTCCGAGTTAAACATGCATGAATGAATGTGCATATAATTATGCACAATTTCACATGGGCTTATCCAAACACACATGCAACACTTGAACGCACAAACACTTGCTTATGACCAACACACTCTATTATTCTTATAATTAATGCTTTCTTGCATCACACATACAGCATACAATACGGTACATACATTACATACCCAAATATACAGACAGACCATCTAATCAAAATAGACTCGCCTATGCTTGCTTACTTACACATACATACACAGGTGAGAGCAGTCACAAACCACATATTCACACCTCTGAGAAGAACATAATTTTCTTATTCTTTGCTATAGTGTACAATACATACACACACACACACACACACACACACACACACACACACACACACACACACACACACACACACACACACACAACAAACAGTAGTTTCAAGCAGTCATGTGTACCTGCATCATGTACTGTATGTGTTTACGTGTCTGTAGTACGTACATGCATACTGTAGGCCTACTACACTGGCAGGCGCATGTTGTGAGCGTTTGTGTGTTCTATATTTGGGTTGGAACAGTATGGGCCCATATATGGGCATGTCCACTTTTGTGTTCGTATATGGAGCTGACTGATTTGTTTGCTCTTGATGCCATGATGACACAAGATGTTAACACAACACACTCCATATTTGGATACAGTATCTCCTCCAACTAATTGGTTTAATTAATGTAACACCCAAAACACATGACTAACTCAGAGTGTAAATACAACCCCTTGCTCAATGTGCCAACCTTTGAGCACTGTCTAACTGAAGATTGGAAGGGAAACACCCCGAAACAATTTGTGCCCTTCCTTTGCGCCCTGCACCATAGCTTGTCTAAATAGGGCCCTCTGTGTTATATTAATGCTGATTTTACTGTGTCGGTTTTGGCTTGGCTTTCAAGAATACACACAAATTAATTATGTCCCTGCATCGCTTTATTCACCTTGACCGGGGGTCAGCAACCCGTGGCTCTAGAGCCACATGCGGCTCTTTAGCGCCAC
The DNA here is from genome assembly GCF_963921795.1 of Nannobrachium achirus. Classification (NCBI taxonomy): domain Eukaryota; kingdom Metazoa; phylum Chordata; class Actinopteri; order Myctophiformes; family Myctophidae; genus Nannobrachium; species Nannobrachium achirus. Next base: position 31,496,860 of record NC_137827.1, on the reverse strand, counting down.
CCTAGTGGCTCCCTGGAGCTTTTTCAAAGATGTATGAAAATGGAAAAAAGATGGGGGGGAAAAAAATATTTTTTGTTTTAACGATTTTTTTTATCGTCACTGTCGGGCAGAAACCTTGTTATCTCCAAGTTTCAAATTTGTATGTTTTTTTTTGTTTTTTTCACAAAGTAAAGCCCTGTTTCATCATACAAGACTGACGCACAAAAGTAGTGAAAACAGCAGATCTACAAGCACACAACGCCTCGCGGTGCGAGGCGTTGTGTGCTTGTAGATCGGCTGTTTTCACTAGTTTAGTTAATTTTTTTTTAAATGATAAATACAAAACGAAGTTTTGGACATGCACGGTTTCCACCCGACAACTACGATATATAAGGCTTTTATAATTTTTTGCGGCTCCAGAGAGATTTGTTTGGGTTTTTTTGGTCCAATATGGCTCTTTCAACATTTTGGGTTGCCGACCCCTGACCTTGACTAAGGATTCCATCGGAATTGACATTTTATTACAGCATTATATTTTGAATATTTGAATTGCTTCATATGACCCTAAGAAATACTTTTTAAATGCAATTTTAATAGCTGGGCAACAATAGAAAAAGGTAGAACTCTTGTAAGCATGGGGGAGAGTTGGGAGAGGAGGAAGGAGGTGATTGCTAAGTGCTGGAAAGGGTCCCACGTCTCTCTAAGCGCTAATAGAGGAACTCCAACAAACCCACTGATTGACTTTGCAAAGGATCCCATTCAATTAGCAATGAACATGTGAATGAGATGGGGTGATGAAAAATACAGGTTTGGCATGATTGAACGAAAATCTGTTTGGGGGCAGCCTCTGTGTGTGTGTGTGTGTGTGTGTGTGTGTGTGTGTGTGTGTGTGTGTGTGTGTGTGTGTGTGTGTGTGTGCGTGCGTGCATGCGTGCGTGCGTTTTCTTAAATAGGATAGGGGCCTGCTCGTGTGATTCGTTAGGGTAATTACAGCTTGGCAATGTAAATAAGCCCGTCAGAGGAGAGGGACACACCCACTTGTCTTTCAGAGCCAATTAACCTAACTCCCCTGGAATTCACATACGTACCAATCTACAGCTTGTTCTACATCTCACAGAATTGGCGTAATCATACATGTACTGTACGTATGTGTACCATCACTACTGTGTACAGTAAACTTATTAGTGTTCATTTACCTCTGAGAGTGCACATTTGTACTCTCTCTGAGTTCAACATGAATGAATGAATTTCACATGGGCTTATCCAAACACACATGCAACAATTGAATGCACAAGCACTTGCTTATGATGAATAACACTCTATTATTCTTATAATTAATGCATTCTTGCATGCATCACACATACAACATACAATGCGGTACAGTTCATGCCCAAATACAGACAGACCATCTAATCCAAATAGACACGCCTATGCTTGCTTACTTTTACACATGCATACACAGGTGAGAGCAGTCACAAACCACATATTCACACCTCTGAGAATGCACAAAAACGCACTTAAGCATAACATATTCTCACATGCATCAAAACTTAACACAATCTTGTACAATATATAACATAATATATTCTTTGCTAGAGTACAGTACACACACACACACACACACACACACACACACACACACACACACACACACACACACACACACACACACACACACACACACACACTCACACACACGCGTAGCAAACAGCAGTTTCAAGCAGTCATGTGTACCTGAGTGTGTTTACGTGTCTATAGTATGACGCTTTAAGGTTGAGAATATGTTGCACATACATAGGCCTACACAGGGACGTGCAGAGAATGTTAGAGAGGCAGGGGCTGAAATTTCTAAAAGGGCCTTTTGGTAAAAATATCAAAAATAGCAGACCTCCAAGCTCACATCGCGTCGCAGTTGTGAGCTTGGAGGTCGGCTATTTTCGGTGTGTGATACCACACTGAACTAAGCATAATCAAGTCAATACTAGAGATGTGGCGTAACGGCATGGATTTCTACACAGAGAGTGCAATTCTTTCAACATAAGATGCTGCGTTCAAGTTCAGAATTTGGACAAGGCAATTCTCTTGAATGCTGCCTTCAGGTATGGCATGGAAAGAGGGCATTTTCATTTCTTTCACCATAGTAAAAACTGCTTTCATGGTCTGGAGAGGGCACTTTTTACAGACGGTTAAAAGGGCAGGGGCTCAAGCCCCCTTTGATGTCTATGTGTTCACATGCCTGGGCCTATATACATTCGCACGCGCATGTGGTGAGTGTTTGTGCGTTCTATATATTTGCGTTGGAACAGTATGGGCAGGTATTCGGCGGAGAGGTAAGCGACAGGCAGCCAGGTGATATCTGTATGCATGAGGCGTCACCTGGGGCTAACTGGCTGCTGGAGTCACGATGAGCAGCATCTATCATCTACAGCCCAGTGATGAATGTCTGTCCTGAGTGGCTCTGTGGTGTAGTGGAGGGGGAGAACAAAATGACTCATGCAGTGTTGCCATGTCTGCTTATTCTAAGTGACTTTGGGCTTGCCTTCTTTTTTTGTAAAGTTGCTCGTTGATATATTGGTGGTTGCAGGGTTGCAGGTTTTCGTGCTTGTTTGTAAAGTGTAGTTGCCTATTTGGGCTTGTTTCCTAATGTTGTTTAAACTAGTGGTTCTCAAACATTTTCATGCCAAGGAGCCCCAAATTAATATGTATCTGTGTCTCTCCCAAAGTCTGGCAACATGGACTCACAGTGGAAGGAGGAGGAGAGGGGAGGAGAGGACATATAAAGAGACACAATGGCTGAGGAGAAGGACAGGAAAAAGGAGGTGCAGGCTGGACAGAAGGCAGGAGGATGGCAAGAAAGGGAGGAGAAAGGGAGAGAAAGTGAAAGCTGGAGAAGGAGGCGTGATGAGGAAGGGGAGAAAGAAGAGGCAGAAAGAGGGGTGAGAGCTAGGAAGGGGTGAAGAAGGGAGAAGGAAGGGAGAGAGGAGGGGTGCCTGTGGAGAGAGAGAGAAGAGATTGAGAAGGGGACATGAGAAATGAAGGAGGAAGGAGGAGAGATGGCTGAAAGGAGGGTGCAGAGGAAGGGAGTCAAAAGATAGAGAGAAGCAATGAGACTCCACAAGGACAGAACAACGGATGAAGGAGATAGAGAGGAAAGAAATATTAAGACAGATGAAGAAGCAAGGGGAGGAGAGAGGAACAGCAGACATAGGAGATAGAGATAAGAGAGATAGAGCAAAGAGAGTGAGTGAGAGAGAGAGAGAGAGAGAGAGAGAGAGAGAGATGATGGAGGATTGGAGAAATGTGAACCTTTAGAACAGGGGTCTTCAACAGGGGGTCCGGGACCCCTAGGGGGTCCTCAGAGTTACTACAGGGGGTCCGCCAAATCTTTGTGTGAACATGTTTGATCACTTGAACCTTACTATCTCTATTCTTAATGGAACATTAGCCAAAGAATTGCTGATCTACAAGCTCACAATGCCTCGTGCTGCGAGGCGTTGTCATTGTGAGCTTGTAGATCAGCTATTTTTTGGCAAAGAGGTTTGGTGTAGAGGGAAAAGAAGAGCAGACTAGTACAGGTAGGTGTTGACAGTTCAAGTTGTTAAATATATGAAAATAGACCTTACCCGTTCGAATATATGTGCTGCAAAATATGTGCAGAGTGTGGGTTATGGGGAAAGTAACTGTAACTGCATGGTGTGTGCGTGAGAATATGTCGGAGCATCATAATGTAAGGAGTAGCCCATGGAGGAGTGTATATTTATGATGGATACAAATAATTTAACAGCTAAATTAGGTGAATAGAAGTATGAGGATGTATTTGCTCCACATAATTTTTCTATACCCGTTGGAAGATGAGACACACATCACCCGTTGCATGCGTGACCCATGCAGAGAGAGAGAGAGAGAGAGAGAGAGAGAGAGAGAGAGAGACTGCAACATTCCTAACTGTGAGAGAGGTGTGTGTGGGCCCGGGGCTACAGATCCCATGGCCTGGAGGAACGGACCGTAACCCTGACAACAGGCTGTAGAGCTGTAGAGTGAAGAAACGCTAATAAATAGCTATAATTTTGGGGAAAATGAAATTCGGGCTCCGTCACCGTGTGTATAATGCTAATGGCCAATGCCATGTTAAATTTGAGATCAGTCGCTGAAGCGAGTGAATAGATAATGCATTTTGTGACCTACTGACTGACTGACTGACTGACCTCTCTCTCTAAGTATAGTATGGATACACATTACGTAATCCAACCTACACAGATGATAGTGCTGTCAAATCTAAATTGTATAAGAAATAATCCATGTACATTTTTAATCTGCAGCTATACGATATGTAGTGGGGGTCCCTGCTTCATCTCTCTCCCAGAGCTAAGGGGTCCTTGGCCTGAAAACATTGAAAACCCCTGCTTTAGAAGAGAAAGGATGACGAATGAAAGTATGGAGGAAGAGACAAGCAGAGAGCTGGTGGGACAGAGGGAGAAGGGGGTTTGCAGAGGAACGAAAGGAGGAAGGTTGAGGACGAGAGAGCTGCGTGTGTGAGAAGAAGAGATGAGGGATGATGGAGGTGGAGAAGAGAAAACAGACACAGCACACAGGAGGTGAGAGCAGTGAGAAGCCCCAGACAGAGTAGGATGGGTGGAGGAGATGCATGGTGAATGGTGGAGCGAGGGCACACACACACACACACACACACACACACACACACACACACATTGGACGAGCAGTACAGGAAGTCGGTTTCAGAGCCACGAGGGAGTACTTCAGATGACGTGATATAAAAAGATGGAAAAAGATTATTGTGATATTTATGTATACGCTAGTTGTTTGTTTATTTGTTGTCTCCACCAGCCGAAAGGCATGGGAGAGACTATGTTTTCGCCTCCGTCCGTCCGTGCGTCTGCCCGTCCGTCCGTCCGTCCATCTGTGCGCTAATCTCCGGCGCCGTTGGCCTGGTCGCTGCCAAACTGTGTACACACACTCCCTGGATACCAATTCCGAACCACCAGGAGGCTGATTTTTGTAAAACTTACTTTTGCCCAAACTTACTTTTGTCCAAAAATCTCGCAAATCGGTAGACAGTGTCTCTACAGTAATGTGATCGACATGGATCTGTCTGATTTTCCATATTCTAAAACTGGCTTCCAAAGTTTGCAGGATTGGTCCGTTTTGAATAAAATGCCTGAAATCATGAACGCAGTGTGCAATTTTGGTGAAATTGTGCATGCACATTCCCAATAGGCAGAGGAATAAATGGCACTTAAAAAAATTCTAATCAGCCACATGGTGATTAGAATTTCATGTTTTTTACCTATAACGCCACTGATCAGTGTACAACTTTTTATGTGAGGCCAAGGAAAAACCTTTGCCCTGCATCTTTCATATCTGCCTTTTATAGCACCACCAGGAGAGCCACAAGGGAGTACTTCAGATGACATTATATAAAAAGATGGTAAAAGATTATTATGATATTTATGTATAGTTGTTTGTTTGTTTGTTTATTTGTTGTCTCCACCAGCTGAAAGGCATGGGAGAGACTATGTTTTTGCCTCCGTCCGTCTGTCCGTCCGACTTATGTAAAACATTTTTTTTTTCCTATTATTCCTTGAGATTTTATCCAAAAATCATGCAAATCACGAAATCAGTACACAGTATCTCTATAGTCATTTGATCAAGACGGATCTGTCAGATATTTCATATTCCTTCCTAATTTTCTAACATTGGCTTCCAATGTTTGCAGGATTGGTCCATTTTGAACAAAATGATTAAATCATGAACGCAGCTTGTGATTACAGAGAAATTCTGCACGCAGTGACTAGGTCAAGGAACAAATGCCACCCTTTTCACATTGGCCTGTTATAGCGCCACCAGCAGGTTGACTTTTGCCTACTTTTTGGAACAAAATGCCTCAAATCATGCATGCAGCGTCACATTGACGTTAAAGTCCAAAGAAGACATGGCACCCTTTTCACATTTAGCGCCACCAGGACCTATTACCTGGTGGAGACCTGTGCTCGGAAGAGCACTGCTTCTAGTTTATCCTAATTTCTTCAATAAAACCACATCGGCCACATACCACACTAAGAGAATCCATACAGTATATGGCCAAGACAGATGGCCAAGACAGCCCATATCTGTGTGGCTTGTTCTACAGACAGGGATCTCCATTTATGGGCATAAAAGGGTATGATGTCAGATGTCATAGACATCATAGGACTTTCACATAACGAACTAGAAGCAGTGCTCTTCCGAGCACAGGTCTCCACCAGGCCGTGCATCCTGGTGGTGCTACTGTATAATAGGCCAATGTAAAAAGGGTGGCATATGTTCTTCACCTTAGAGACCTTTCATGGCAATCGGACGCTGCATGCATGATTTGAAGCATTGTGTTCCAAAAAAATGTATTTTGCTAAAGTCTACCTGCTGGTGGCTCTATAACAGGCCAATGTGAAAAGGGTAGCATTTGTTCCTTGACATAGTGGGTATATGTGTGGCAAATTTCACTGTAATTGCAAGCTGCGTTGATGATTTGAGGCATTTTGTTCAAAATCGGAGTAATCCTGCAAACTTTGGAAGCTAATATTAGCCAATCAGGATGGAATATGAAATATCAGACGGATCAGACTTGATCACATGACTATAGAGATACTGTGTACTGATTTGTGTTATTTTTGGAGAAAATCTGAAGGAGTAATATCCAAAAATGTGTTTTACATAAGTCGGCCCAAGGTGGCGCTATAAAAGGCTGATGTGAAAAATGCAGGGCAAAGGTTTATCCTTGGCCTCTAGGGAGTGCGCTTACAAAGTTTGAAACTGATCGGTGGAGTTATAGGTAAAACCACAAATCGGCCTGTTATAGCGCCACCATGAGGCTGATTTCAAAAAATTGAAGTGGCATTTCTTCCTCGACCTAGTGGGAACGTGTGTGCGCGATTTCATGATAATTGCACTTTGCGTTTGGAATTTGAGGCATTTTGTTCAAAACGGCTCAATCCTACAAACTTTGGAAGCCAATCTTAGCCAATCAGGATGGAATATGCAAAATCGGACAGATCTGTGTCGATCACATGACTGTCGAGATAATGCCTACCGATTTGTAGGATTTTTGGACAAAATCTGTAAGAATAGTGCACAGAAATGTGTTTTGCGAACATCGGCCACTAGGTGGCGCTAGAAAAAGCTCATTTGAAAAATTTAGGGCAGAGGTTCTAGAATGGCATCCAGGGAATGTGTGTGCTCACTTTGGCAGCGACCGGGCCAACAGCGACTGAGATTAGCTGCTCACAAACTGCGAGGACACACGGACAGACGCACGCACGCACGCACGCACGGACGGACACACGGACGGACGAAGGGGAAAACATACTCTCCCCCATGCCTTCGGCTGGTGGAGACAATAACTGAGTAAGCATCTTTGGGATCTCACAGCATATCTCCATATACAGTACATTACTATGGATCTCCATATATGGGTACCAGGGGTCTCCATATATGGGTAACTGGTCCGATATACATCACTAGCCAGATGGCCCTTTAGGCCGAGGTCGCATGTCGCCCTGAGGAGTCTTACTATAGTATAGAGTGATAATATTGTTATTGCGACCGAAGGTCGCATATACTCTGAAGAACCGTGTCGCTTGAGTGTCCTTCCGTATCCTCTGTGATGTCAGTGTGATGTCAGCGAGTTGTGACATCACTTCCTGTACAGGGCGGCTATACAAAATGTGGATAACACTATATATGGAGATAGTCCAGTCCATCTGGAACACAGGGTAGTGTTCCAAACATCTAGGCTGATAATCCAGCTTTTGCAGCGTCACAGGTTCAAGTCCTGACTTGCGACCTCAAGTCCCCATCTCTTCCTGTATGGGGCAGCTAAACAAGACTAAGAAAGACCCAAAAAAAAGAGAAGGATACACAAGACTAAGAAAGACAAAAAAAGAGAAGAATAAAAAAGAAAAAAAGAAGGAGGATGATAAAGATACCAAAAGGAGAGAGAAGAAAGGGTGGATGAGGTACAATGTGCGGTATCCTCCTCCGATCTGATACGGGCGGCTGGACTTAGATCACCTATGAAAGGATGTCCATGAAAGAATGTCCATCCACCTGGAGAAAAGAAAATGTAACAAGGAGGTGGCAACGGGCGGCCAGATAAAGTTATTAGGCCTGGATCCAACTTCAAGTCGATGTATCAAACCGGTACTCGAAACGTACTTAGAATTTAACATATTTTCTAAAGTAAATATGGGGGCGGCTGTGTTAAGAACGTTTCGTTGTCAAGCTCAACGTTGGGCATTTGGACCTATACATGGAGAAATGGAGCGAATCTGTTTGGCTTAAACATGGAGATGTGGATAACACTATATATGGAGATAGTCTAGTCCAATATGTCATATGGGACTACCGTCATAGACAGTAGCCATTGTTAATCCGGAGTCAATGGCTGACTGTCTGTACAGGAAGTGATGTCACATGACATACTTTTTATGCCATATATGAGTCCTAACATGGAGATGTGGATAACACTATATATGGAGATAGTCTAGTCCAATATGTCATATGGAACTACCGTCATAGACAGTAGCCATTGTTAGGTCGGAGTCAATGGCTGTCTGTCTGACTGTCTGTACAGGAAGTGATGTCACATGACATGACATACTTTTTATGCCCATATATGAGTCCTTCTGTACCACATCTCCATGTTTAGGCAAACTCCACACAGAAAGGCCCTATCGCCAACCCAACCTAGGGTGTGAGCGATAGGGCCTTTCTGTGTGGAGTTTGCATGTTCTCCCCGTGTCTCCTAGGGTTGATACCCTCACAAAAACATGAACAAACTCCCCCCAGAATGACAACAACTAGAATCGTCAGAGAAACGCTGTGGTTGGCCAGATGGTCAAGAATTGGCGCGACCTCGCCCTTTAGGGCGAGGTCGCATGTCACCATGAGGTCGCAAGGGCGAGGTCGCATGTCACCATGAGGTCGCATTCCACCCTCAGGTGTCTTACTAGTATAAGTATAATAGTATAATATTTACAAATTCCACATGCATGCTTGCATGCACGCACACATAGAATTATTTATTCTGCAAATCTATTATCCTCAAAACCTATTGTATAAGAGATCTCTTTTATATCTCTAATATGCAATTTTTCAATTGCAAATACTTAAAGACTTTACACAATTAATCCTTGTCTCCCAGTATAGTTGATATAATACATTGTATTTTACAAAATGTGTTGTTTTTATTTATTTTCTCTTGGGGAAAAGAGCTAGAAGTAAACTATAAGGTTGTATCTGCTCATTTTCAAAATCTATCCATGGTCCCTCATTTGTATTGTTAATGATATGGTCAATAGAAAACATTTGACTTGTGTTGTAATAAAGCCCCATATTAGGAAGATTTAGGCCTCCCTTCTCAAGGGTATTCCTCTTTATTCTGCAAGCTTTTTTAGACCAAATAAGGGATGAAATAAGCTAACTTCTTCAAATGGATTAATTAACACTGAGAGTTTCA
>NC_137827.1:31474870-31482370 GCF_963921795.1 Nannobrachium achirus | reverse complement strand
CTCTGTCTTGTTTCTCTCACGTGCAAAGCAAAAAGAGAAGAAAAAAAGGCACAGACTCATATTTTAATATAGTTGTCTTTGAGTTGCCTCACTTTGGCAAGAACCGAGGTTTTCCTGCACACGTGTGTGTGTGGTGGAATAATGCATTTAACGACGTGCAGTGAGTGCGGGGTTGTCTGGGTCTGGGGTGCGTTAACAATAACGGGGATCCCAATCTACACTCACTATCCACCTCTCTCTCCATCGCCTCTCTCTCTGTGTGAGGAACAATGCATTGTTGCTAGCTAGCTTTTTGTGTCGCCCGCTGAGCAGCAGATATAAAAATAGGATACAGCTGTTTCGGGCTTTGTGTTACAAAAGTGGCGAAAGGAACGCGTTCTAAATTCGCCGCGTTCCAAAATGATGCTCTATCTATCTCTCTGTGTGTGTCTGTCTGGTGTGTGTGTCTCTCTCTCGTTCCATTATTATATCCACACATTGAGTGTTATGGTCTGGAGCTCCGATCGAGCGGAGGGAAGCTGAGTGAGCCGAGAACTTTTCTCTGCACACCAGTGGTTCCCAAACTTTTCAGCCCGTGACCCAAACTACTGAAAATAGCAGAACTACAAGCTCACAACAACGCGTCGCGAGCTTGCATATCGATCGGCTATTTTCACTAGGCTACTTCTTAAACATTTGTTTTCTAATTTATGGAATTTCTTGGATTTTTGTATTTTATTTATTCATGAAAAGTTAAACCTTTTAGGTAATGTGTTTTGAAAATGTTTTGAAATAATAGCAATCAAAAACAAAATGTTGGAAACAAAAAATTAAAGGAACCCCTAAAAAATGTGTCCACGGGACCACAACCCACAAATGGGTCCCGACCCTCTGTTTGGGAACCAGTGCTCTACACCACTTTCTGCTTTACCGTTCCGAGTTGTGCGTTCAGAATTAACGTGGGATCGCGCTCGTCGTTTCTCTCACATTAATGTCACATAAAAAAGGCTTTCTTGTTTTTGTTGACACGGCTGATAAAAACAAGTTGGCTGGCATTAGCAGCTTGGGATAGCTGACTGTAGCAGGCAGCCCACCACCACCAATCCCTTTGTCTGCATGCATGCCACCGACCGATGCCTGTTGTTCACATTCACAACCCGCACGTTTTCATCCCTGTCTCCAGTCAGTCAGTGTTGTAACACTCACAGCCCGTTCACATTCAGCAAACCCGAAAACCTTTGCATCATCTAAAATAGGTCTGGTGTTAATAATTGCATCAGAAATAAATGCCGCTGTATATACTGTATGTATGGGTTGGGAACTTAACCGGGTGCTTACTTTCTGCTCAGACAAAACCTGTGGATGCTTTCATTCAACTTCTGTATGATTTGATCAGTCTTATAGAGCCTCACACCGTGTCCACATTACAATTAATGGCAATTATTCTTGCATTGTTGGAAGTTACAGATGTATACAGACTATGCCACAAGACATTCTACACAATCCAATGTGCGCAGACACATCCTTTTAGCAGATAGGCAACCACGAGTGCTCATCTGACCCCCTGTCCCAGTCAGTGGGTTGATCGGGGACTAAGTGGAACAAAGTTGTCAGGACTCATGTAAACATGTGCGATTATCAGCCAGTGTTTCATCACCTAAACCTCATACAGCCCCATCACAAACTCCCTGCTTGAACCCCCTCCATCCCCCTGTATTTCCATGCCTTCAACACCCCCCCTAACTCTCACTTCCCATACGCCGCTCCTCAAAGTCCTCATCCCTCACTTCAGTGTTGAATTATTGAGACATTCAGACTAGCAGTCGCTCTCAGCCCTGCGTCAGAGCTGTGTGTGTGTGTGTGTGTGTGTGTGTGTGCGTGTGCGACAGTGGGCAGACTTCATCCATGTTTAAAGTGGGGGTTTTGCGTGGAGCCTCGGGCAGCATGTCAGGTGTACTGGGCTGGCGGGGGGCAGCAGGGAGGTTTCTCACAGTGTCTGTGCGTGTGTGCGTGCAGGGGCGTCAATTGGGTATGGCAGGGGTATGCAGCTGCCATACCCTGGGTCCAGGGTATGGCAGATTTAAATATAAATCCATGAATGTCTCTTTGTCTATCTGCGCTGGTTATTATGTTCTTAAATTACAGTAAAATAACTACAAATGCAAAATGTAACATAATGGTCACTTTAACAATGTATTATAATTATATTCTCCACACTTGTATTCTCCCCAGCTTGACAAAATGGTATATTACCAGGTTCCGCAGGTCAGCTGCACAGGTGCAATGCATTATTGTTAATTGTGGAACGTTTACTAACATGCTAAGTTTAGCTGCACTTGAAAAACCATTCCAGGCTGACATATCCAGCCCAAGAAACCGTAGAAACCTGTGTAAAAAACTGACAAGTCTTTTTTCCCCCCCCAGACATTGAGAAAATAGCCGATCTACTGCGAGGCGTTGTGAGCATGTAGATCGGCTATTTTCACAATAGAACCGTGTTATCCAAAATGTAATGCCTATTTTCCATGAGGACTCCCATCTTTGCTATACCCTAGCTTTTGCTGAACTGACCCCACTGCGTGCGTGCTAGTGCTAATGTCCCTTTCTGGGAACCTACTAGCGGGGAAGGAGGGGAGAGGGAGGTCACGGGGTCACCTCCTAGGTGTCAGAAGGGTGAGACGAGGTCTGGGAAAGGGAGGGAGGTAGGGCGAACCAGGGAGAGGTCAAAGGTTAGGAGCAGCATGGTGAATGTATGTGTGGATGTTTGGAGTGTGTGGTCCCGTCTGGATCGTCTATTTTTTGGCAAAGAGATTTGGTAGAGGTGGAAAAAAGACTGGATCAAGTACGTTATTTACAGGTCCGTTTGACCAATTATAGAGGCATTAAGTGGTACCGGATATGCAGCTCGGCAAATAAAAGGTGAATTGATCCCAGTGCATGACGGAGAATAATTTCACAATAAACGTATATCTCCACGATACGATTATTGTGAGTGTTTTTGGAGCGGTGAAAGCGCTCCCAATAGACAGGTATGTCTGTGGCTGGCTATGTGGCTGGCTATGTGGCTGGCTATGTCCGTAGCCTGGCAATACCTTGATTGGCCACACATGTTAAAGGAGGGGCGCTGTTGTGCAGGCACACACACACACACACACACACACACACACACACACACACACACACAGTATAGCTGCTCAGATTCACCGCTCCACTTCGAACCGAGGTTTGATTTTTTATCACCATAATAACGATTATCGTCCCATCCCTAGTCCTGTCCCAGCTATGGGATGGGTATGAGTTGACGCACAGTAAAATCGTCAGTGTTAACTAACTTGAGTGTACAAATAGATTTTATGGTGTAGTTTGTTTTTCTTTGTGTGGTGTGGTTGGTGTGATGGGTGAAAATTGATGATTGGTTGGCTAAACTCTCGTCACTCTCTCCTCTTTTCCTCTCCTGACCATCGTGACTCGACTGTTCCTCTGAACCTCTCTCTGCCTCCTGCTGTTTCCCCCTCTGGGTATCCCCCCCCCCCCCCCCCCCCCCCACACACACACACACACACACACACACACACACACAACCGCACCTTCTGTTAGCGAGACCAGTTTTATCAATTTGCTTCTCACACAACCAATTTTTGCAGACACGCCTTTTCTCATTGTGTTACTTATTGTACACAGTCTTTGTTTTTTATGTTCATGATCAGTTTACAGATTACAGAGTACAGCATTACTTTACTTTATCTGTTGTTGCTTATCAGCATAGCACTGTGTAACTGGTGCTGTGTAAATAAAGTTGATCAATATTGTCCTTCACTCCCATCACACTGAATGCATTAGACCACTATTATACACTGTACGCTTCTCCTGGTCTACTCCTTCTTCACCAACTTCTCTTCTCTGTGAGCTAGCTTGTGTGTTTTAATAATGCAGTAGGCCAGGTGCATGCACACACATAGCCCCCTCACAACACACACACACACACACACACACACACACACACACACACACACACACACACACACACACACACACACACACACACACACACACACAAACATTAAATTTTCATCTGCCGCCTCTTGGTTGGGGGTGGGGGGTTGCAGACTAGTGTGATCCTCCCATCCACTGATACAAGACCTCCTCCTAAACAAGTCAAAGTGTTAGTTTTGCTAAAAAGTAGGGAGTAAAAAACATCACATGTAGAGGCATACTGTCTAGAGATGCTCCGATTGCGATTTTTGGGGCCGATACCGATCTCCGATCAACTGGAATCAATATCTGACGATACCGATATTCCCGATCACAGCGTAAAATCCATAAATTCTTCTATTTATTGTGTTACTTACTGTAGCAGCATTTATATATTTAATTCTTCTTCTTACAAAACATTGACATTGTATATTAAGTATAAACATTAGGAGATTGCAGGCTGAGGTCCTTTAATATCCATTTCAACTTGTAGGAGTTGAAGCTGAGGTTACATTCAGTCCCACAGATAAATATTGTGAAAATAGCTGATCTAGCTTGTAGATCGGCAAAGCCGATACCGATCAAAGCCGATAGAGGCATATCGGCCGATCGCGATCACTCACCGATCAATCGGCACTAGGGATGGGACGATATGAAAATTTCATATCATGATTATTGTGACACAAGAAATCGCGATTTACGATATTATCACGATAATCAAAATCCATTATACCGGGGCAGAACATTTGCCAAAAAATAGCAGATCTACAAGCTCACAACGCGTCACAACGCGTCACAACGCGTCACGTGTGAGCTTGTAGATCGGCTATTTTTTGGCAAAGACATCTGATAGAGAGTGAAAAAAGACTGTATCAAGTATGTATATTAGAAGTACCTTTTACCAATTATTAGAGAGGGTTTAAATGGTACCGGATATGCAGCTTGGCAAATAAAGGGTGAATTTATCCCAGTGCATGACGGAGGACAATATCACAATAAATTAAATCTCCATGATACGATTATCGCGAGTGTTTTTTTGTATCACGATAAACGATAATATCGCGTATCGTCCCATCCCTAATCGGCACATCTCTAGTTGTGTGTGTGTGTGTGTGTGTGTGTGTGTGTGTGTGTGTGTGTGTGTGTGTGTGTGTGTGTGTGTGTGTGTGTGTGTGTGTGTGTGTGTGTGTGTGTGTGTGTGTGTGTGTGTGTGTGTGTGTGTGTGTGTGTGTGTGTGTGTGTGTGTGTGTGTGTTTTCAAAATTTGATGGCTGTTTAATCAATACAGTACCTGTATCACATGACCAATATAACATATCCCTACATTCTATATACCCTTTTCCCCTTTTTCTTTTAATCTAAAGCTTCTCTCAGTACCATATCTTGTTAACATGATTGTTCTTTTTTCACTGGTCCCAAACATGCTTAGGTTCATGTTTGGGACCTCTCACCCAATCAGTGTTAGAGGCATGCTCTACCAATTGAGCTACACAGGTACACTAAATGGTAGTGATGAGCGGGGATAAAACGAGGTCAGTGTGAATAGTACGCAGGTGTGTGTGTGTGTGTGTGTGGCCTGTGCCTAGACTGACCTACAAGTGACAGTGAGTCACACTCAACACCAGCGGTCACAGAGAGCTTTGTGACCTACAAATCACTAGGAGCCTCAGAAAGTGGTCAGATTCCCCTGGCTAAAGTGGTCAAGTGTGCGTGTGTCTGTGTGTGTAGGAGAGTGGGAGCGCGCGAGTGACTTAAGTGGAGCCACAGTCTTGAGCCTCTTAAAAGCACTGGTCATTTGTACGACTAGCAACCTGTCTGATGGTGGTGTGTTGAATTAAACAAGTAGTTACGTGCAGGGGGTGTAGCTCCCCTCCCGGATGCATCGCTGTTGTGTAACTTGATAGATATGTTTACATTGCAACAAGATGAAGTAGTGTATGTCATATCAGGAAGTTTAGAATTCAAGACTACCTCAGTTCTTGTTTGTTTGTTCATGCTCTCTGCCTATGTCTGTCACCCCGTCTGGGTGTCTGCATGCCTATGTGTTGTTTTGTTATCTTTGTGAGATAGACAGTCTGTGAAAGGGGAACACCCTTGGCTATTTATTACCCTTCCTAGTAGGACAGCCCACTGTACGTACGTACACACACACACACACACACACACACACACACACACACACACACACACACACACACACACACACACACACACACACAGACAGAGCATTCTAAAACTATGCAGACAGCTGAAGAGGAGGCATAGTGACTGCAGTATTTAGTCAAGGATGTCAGCCTGTGCGTGCATGCAGCATGGTTTTGTGTGCGAAGCCTTGAAGGAATATTATTGTTAGTGTGGTTGTTCTATGAGTATCAAAGCAGGGGTAGCCTTGCATCATGACACTCCAATTCTCTGTCATGGCTTTAAACCCCATCTCTTGAAACACATTTATCTGCTCTGCAATCAGTCTCTGTCTATAGCCTCCCTTGTAACTGGTATTCATTGCAGGGAGACTATGGATGCCTCTGAGCCCACAGTTTAAAATAAGTGCATCTTAGTGTCCGCAACTTGAGGTCTGCTCAATGCTCATCAGCAGTGTTATACCAAACATCAAAACATAAACAGCAGAAGTTCGAAGATTTCAGCACTGTCCTGTGCAGAAGTTGAAACAAACTCCACGATAGCTTGATTATCTCAAGACTGTGTCCCATTGATCTGTCCATTGACTAATGATAGGGCTATGACACTGAGCCACTGTCCCTCTCATTAGGGTCTATTGGCCTGCCAGAGCAAAGTCTGCTCCGGGCACACAGGGCTCTGTCATATCCACGCTGCCGGTCGATTGATGGTCCATTAACAGCCTATTAAACACAGCTAAGTGAAGGAGTTAGGAGGACAATGTTAGGCCGATGGGGTTTCCTACTCCACAGCATGGTTCTGCTGTCTGTTAATAGACCACAGTAAATTGACATTTTTCCCCCCAAGTGTTGGTGGCCCTCTGCTACTGGTAGTGATTTTAAAAGATCACCAAGAGAGTATGGTGAAGAGCTTTTTAAAATATTGCCAGCTTTTGTGACACATTTGTCTTGGTAATCTTTTCCCCCTGGGTCTGCTGTGTTTGTGTGGGTGTAGGAAAGTAGCCCGGCCTGTAGCCCAGAGGCCCAATATCTCTCTTGCCCAAGGGGGATTCCCCTTTGAATGAGCAGTAGATGTTTGGTTTCCCGTGCATGAATACTGGGTTCGAATCCAGGTGGTATGTGGGACAACTGGGACATTAAGACCTTATAAAAAGCTCTATAATGTTAAACTAGTCCTGGGGGAGGGGGGGGGGGGGCGCACACAGTATGAGGGATTGAATGTAGGAGTCTCAGAAGTAATGGTGGAGAATCCAGACCTATCAGTGATGTCAGTCATCTCCAAATGTGGGCACTGTTTCAGCATGTGGCTCTTACCATGGCAGCGGTATCAGTGATGTCAGTCATCTTCAAATTTGGGCATCGTTTCAGCATGCGGCTGTTACCATGGCGGTGACGCTTGCGCAGTACAGGCG
>NC_137827.1:31428042-31474670 GCF_963921795.1 Nannobrachium achirus | reverse complement strand
AGTCCAACTCGTAGCGACTGGCAAGACTACACTAGGCTACTCGAGCATTTTAATATAGATTGGGGAAACAAACAGGGGAAACGGAAGAAAGCGATGCCGCTTATTCTGCTTATGGTTTCCATCTACGGATCAAACGGCCACAGAACGGTAAACGAACACCAGTGAGGCGAGGTTAGCGAGCAAGCTCAGGCTGGCACCCAGGCTAGTGTATCACAACGTGGAGGTTTGGTGACAGTCTGCCTCGCTCTCCCTCCCCACCGGTCTCCACTCTCTGACCGCGTCCACGGGTGTCTCATATTGACGACGAGTAGCATACTTTGTGTTGTTTTATTGTCAATCATGACAAAATCATTGCACACGACGGCGACGCTGCCATTAACAAGCAGCTTTCGTTTTCAAGCATGCAGGAGGTAAACAAATCAAGTTGGCACGCACCCCTATGGTGCGCGCACACGATCAGACCGGCAGCGTAGTGTTTCTCAACCAGTAGACCGCGGACCTGACTAGCGCATTCATACATGCATGGACTTAAACAGACATGCAGTCTGACACAGACAGACACACCATTCCTCTCCCATTTGGAAACATTAATTTTTTTATTATTAAAACATTAAAACATTTTTGGGGAAAAAAGTTTAAAAGAAAAGACTCAACTCAACTCACATTTTTTGAGTCGAGATTAGCATGATTCGGTAATCGAGTGGATTATTTTTTTCTTCACATCCCTAGCTTCTACTATGTGAAAATGTGCAACACATACAGTAGACTATATAAGAATTATTGCTGTCGAGAGAAACATTCTTGGGTGTGTGCAGTGTGTGTGTATACTTATTACTCTGCACAAGTCGGCTGTCAGTCTTTCTCTTTCTAGGTCTTATTTCCCTGAATTGTTGCTTTTAAGCCACTCTTTTGATTATCCTCTGAAAACATTTATCTTACTTCGTTGCTCTCTCTTCTGCCCCACAGCCCCAGAAGGTGAGCCAGTGCGGTATCGCGTGGAGATGTTGGCTCTCTTTGTGCTTGGTCCTGTGGTGGTTCTGGCTCTGCTGTCTGTAGTGTCCATTCTAGCATGCAGGAGGCTCCACCATGGCCGCCTGCAGAGGTTGCAGGAGTTTGACACCGAGCAGGGAGCCATAGATGGTCTCATCACCTCCAATGTAGGAGACAGCACTTTAGCGGTAAGAAAAAACAGAGGTACCAGGTACAGTTTGTATTGATTCAGATACAAAGAGGATTGCAATAAGTCTGAGTCTCAGCAGTGGTAGAGTAAATATGAGTTACTCTAAAGATATGGGTCAGTGTGACATGTTCCTTATTTTTACAGTTGATTTATGGATGTTTGTCAACTGATGTGCAACTGGCAAAGCTCACGTTTTACAGCGTAGTGAAGGATAAAGACTTGCAAATATACAGTATGTTCAGAGTGGCATTCCTTTTCTCTGTCCTCAGGACCTGTTGGACCACTCATGCACGTCAGGCAGTGGTTCTGGTCTTCCCTTTCTTGTCCAAAGAACAGTGGCCAGACAGATCAGTCTGGTGGAGTGTGTAGGTAGGTTTAACATCTAGTCCAGACCTGTGTTTAAAAAATCTCATCTGTGTGAAGTCAGCGGTGCTCACTTTGCACGGTATTCACTCATATACTGCCACTTGACAAGTTATAGCCTATGGCCAGGCTGCCTTTTTTTGGACACTGGATGGCGCTGTTTGCTGGCCTATGGGTCACCAATTATTTAAGATAAAAAGTAATTGAAGAACGGTTGCCTAAATCAGATGTTTTTATCATTTACCATGCAAGCCCTTTTCTAAAATCTTCAGTGTTGCGACTGATGCCTGCCTGATGTATACTTGGTTGTTCATCATTGTGTCACCGAAAATAGCCAATCTACAACCTCACAAAGCACTGTACTGTGTCACATTGTGAGCTTGTAGATCGGATATGTTTGGTGCATGACAGTGCGCAACTAAGTATAAATCAGTATTCATACATATGGATCAGCTACCATACGTCTTATTTCCTTTCTTGTTCTTATTTCCTTTCTTGTTCTATGTATCTTCTTTCATCTCTCTCTTCTAGGCAAAGGGAGGTATGGAGAGGTATGGCGGGGCCAGTGGCAAGGGGAGAATGTGGCTGTTAAAATCTTCTCATCGCGAGACGAGAAGTCCTGGTTCAGGGAGACCGAGATCTACAACACAGTGCTGCTCAGACATGAAAACATACTGGGTTAGTAATACATAATGGGTCGGGTGACTAAGGAACAGTTTTTTAACAACCCAAGACTGAAAAGATGTGACTCTGGGGGTATTAGTTTGCATAAACTACATAAAATACTGTTTCAGCTATCTGACCTTAAACAGTTCTACTGCCATATTTATTATTTATTTATTTGTGCTGGTGCCATAGGTGCCGAGTCTGTGGGGTATGAAGGGCTGCAGCACCCTGCGAGATCATGCCGAAATTAACACTTACGGCTTTATTTGAGGAGAAAACACCAGTCCCCCACATTCCTGTGGGGGGGCTGGTGTGGGGGCTGTGGGATAGATTGGTCATTGTCAGGGCTGCGGAGACTGAAAAGCTATCTGCGATCCACAATGGGACAAGCAAGACTAAACCATCTTACTCTGCTGAACTGTCACATGGAGGAGGCACTGAAACTTGACATGAATGTCATAGCCAACCGGCTTCATATCCCTTACATCTGTAAGGAGTAGCACCTTGCTCACTAAGAATAAGAAATAAATAACCTTTTTTGGTTTGGTTTTGCTGCAAGCACTTGTATGCTTTGTTCACTATACATAGGCCTAATAGGCTGTTGCAATAGCGTGGTCATGGTTACACTCGATATGGCTTCAGCACCCCGCGGCATGGACAAAACCCGGCGCCTCTGGCTGGTGCCATCAAAAAGTAGCTTACCTTTGCGATGTTATAGAAAATTATCTATGGAGTATTTCCAAACCAAATCTTTTTCAATGGACACATATATCTTGCCAAACTGACGGCAGGGGGAAGCCTTGTGCAATGAATGAATGTGAAATGGCACTCTCAACTTTCCGTAGTTCAGAGCGTAGAAATGCATTTTCTAGATCTGGTCCACAGAATACAGCCAGGAAGTGAATTGACCGTTTACGTGTGGTGGAAATTTGAGAGCAGCGTTACGGGAGATGTTTTTACTGTACACACCCGCGCGACCCCTCATCAGCTTACAGTGATCAAACAAGGTAAAAGAACGAGCGTTCCTATTGGCGACGCGCCACGGTCAGAATTGGGACGAGCGTTAACGTTCGAAGCAGTAAAAGAGTTAATATCAGATGTTGGAAAATACCAGAGGACTAAACCGTGTCGATTCTCGCTTTTACAAGTCGGACTCAACCCACTCTCCTTTTTGTCTTTTATGCAGAAGGAGATAGGGGCTGTTAAAGGGGTTTTGCTGGATAAGAAACTATCCGCTATGCAAGGATATCCATCATTTGCTGGTCCATTAATAATCTAGTTTCCCTCCTTGCCTTCCCCTCCTTCCTTCCATTGGCCCCACTTCTTCCTCCTTGCTCACAGGCTTCATGGCTTCTGACATGACTTCTCGCAACTCCAGCACCCAGCTGTGGCTCATCACTCATTACCATGACAACGGCTCATTGTACGACTACCTGCAGCGCGTTGCCGTGGAGACATCAGAGGGCCTGGCGATGGCGGCATCAGTAGCCTGCGGCCTGGTGCACCTGCACACAGAGATCTTTGGCACAGAAGGGAAACCGGCCATCGCACACCGCGACCTAAAGAGCAAGAACATACTTGTCACTAAAGAGCTGCGCTGCTGCATCGCTGATTTGGGTCAGTCATAAGTTATCTACTGTGCCTGTTTCATTTAGGTTTGGCTTTCTGATGTCTGTCCCTAGTTATGGGATGGTACTGAATTGTACCTTTTTACGGCCATACCCTCTAATGTATGCCTGCCAATGCCATTTATACCTTTTATAAAATGGTGCGTACGGTATTTGTGACATTAACTCATTGCATGCCAGGCCCGATAGTCCCGAGATTATTTCAATGTCTTTCCCTGCCAGGCCCGATAGTCCCGAGAATTTCCGCCATTTTGAAGAAAAAAAAAATTCTGACCCCAAAAAATGTAGTAGGCATGATAGAAATCGCGGAATTGCATGTTTAACCCCCATAGCAACCCCATCTATCAAACATGGCAGCCATCTTTGTTTACATTTTAGGAAAACATAATGGCTTCTATCTCATGAATGCCTGAACGGATTTCCATTCGGATTTTTTTGTTTGAAAGCTGTGAGCAATGTGGACACACGTGGTGCATTATCTAGGCATGGGTGTGCATGATCCGTGCACTATGAATTACATGGAAGTCTATGGAGACCAGAGGCACCGTAGAGTACGAAGGTATGTTAAAATGGCGGGGAATGTGTTAAACTATAAATTAGGGCTGGGCGATATTAGGAAAACCTTTGATATTCGATAACGTTGTTGAATACCTCAATATTGATATTACGCCAACGTTTCAGCAACACCGCAAACAAATTATTAGCTATAACTATGAACAGAAATAACCAGGAATTGATAAGTAAACATAAAAGTCAAATATATTTACTTCAAATAAAGCCTAATTCTTAAATGATGGCGTTGAAACATAGGGCTTTACTGAAAATTATTATTAAATGAATGCCTCAAATGACAAAAAACCCTTATCAATCACATCCCTACCTAGCACGCAATTATTTACTGGATTGTCCAATCAAAATGTCAATGACTTTGTTCCTACACTGACAGCCTGTTTGCCTCCAAACAGGTCTA
Source organism: Nannobrachium achirus (assembly GCF_963921795.1). Lineage (NCBI taxonomy): Eukaryota > Metazoa > Chordata > Actinopteri > Myctophiformes > Myctophidae > Nannobrachium > Nannobrachium achirus. The sequence continues at coordinate 31,469,863 of NC_137827.1, read as the reverse complement.
GCTGTAACTCACTCCCAGGCAGATAACCTACTGGATGTGGGCAACAACCCCAAGGTGGGTACCAAGCGCTACATGGCCCCTGAGGTGCTGGACGAGACCATTCAGACAGATTGCTTCGATGCCTACAAGAGAGTGGACATCTGGGCCTTTGGGCTGGTGCTGTGGGAGATAGCACGACGCACATACAGCAATGGTTAGTATATGTGACTCGAACACCTACGTTATTACAATCCGACCAATAACTGAGTGATAATGTCAGGTGCTTTGTCAGAATACCCATTGTGCCTGTCTGTCTGTGCCCATATATGAAGATCTCTGTATCTGTCAGTCTACCTGTGTCCCTTTCATGTCCATTGGGGTTGCCAATACGCGACCCCAACGGCACCTTCCCGCGACCCCACTTTGGGTCACTGAGAACCACTGGCCTAGAGTAACACTAGACACTGAGGCAGTCAACATTTTACGCTGAATAAAATAGCAAATCAGAAATTAATGACAAATCGTCTTTATGCCACTATTGCGGGATCTCTGCATAAGAGGAAGCTACACCCCTTTTTTACTGTGCTTTTTGACTGGTACGTTTATAGATGCTAGATAGATTATAGATACTGTACTTACGGTGGATAGTTTTTATTTTTGACCACTTCCCTTGTTGTTTGGCAAATGTTCTTGGCTATCATGGCAATGTTCATGGCATCTTACCATGCCCTTTTGTAAATCACTCTCGATTACAGAGTCTGTTAAAAGCCTATATTGTAACTGTACCTGGTGGCATTAATGCTTAACTCTCCTGTAACTGGAAAGGTGTGAGGTTGAACCACACAGCAATGTGTCTGTAAGGCCATGTGCCTTACAGGATTGTGGAGGGTAACTTGGATGAACCAAAATACAGTGAGTAAGATATTGAGCAAGGACTGGCACAGACGTCAAGGTTCTTGGTTGGGGATTGGGGAGACTAAACTAGCAGTGGACTGATTAGGGTCATACTTGGATCGGGCCCTTGAGCTCATGCTGTATACGTGGGAACCAGTTTAGAGAGCTCAACTGGCTCCCAGTAGAACCCAGGGTTACCATGGCCAATCTGACCATGGTCCATAAGATCATATATGGCGAGTTCCCCGTATTAACTGCTGAGGTGCTAATGTTACTACTACTAGCACTGCCCTGTTCACATTGGAAATTGCCCACACACAGGGTATAGCTGCTCAAATGCACCGTGATTGACATAACTTGAGGTTGATTTCTTTAATTACATGCGCCGAAATGTGATCCTACTTTATATTCGGACGAAAAAACAGCAGTGTGCAACGACCTTAACCCTGTGATTTTATTGCATATCCAATCAAGAAGCCATGTGTCCATCTGAGTGAGACCTGTAAAGAACGTGCTGGCCCCATGGGCCCTATCTAGCCTCTTAACCCCTAAACTTCTTTGGCATTTTTTTACTATTTTGGGAAAAAAAAAAAAAAAAAAAACTTTTAAAAGAGTGAAGATAGCCAATATGCATTGACACTTTGTGAGCTTGTAGATCGTCTATAAGGGATAGGGTCCCTTATCTTTTTGTGTCAATTATACACTTTAGCGTTAAGTTGCTCCATATCTTTGCTAGACACTGCTTTACAAAGTTGAAATGGTTCAGATTTAGCGCTCCATTGGATCCATGCTTTCCTTCGTGGAAAGTCAGGAACTTTGTGGCAAGTTTTGTTTTGTTTTGCAGACTTCGGTGGACATTACAACTTTGTGTTCCAGTTTCACCTTATTCTTGACTTCCACAATTATGTCTTAATTTCTAACCTCTCGTCTTTCAGGTATTGTAGAAGAGTACAAGCCTCCGTTCTATGATCAGGTGCCAAATGACCCCAGCTTCGAGGACATGAGGAAGGTGGTGTGCGTGGAGCAGCAAAGGCCTTTTATCCCTAACCGCTGGTTCTCTGATCCTGTAAGTAGCAATGGCACATGTTTCAGTTTTTATGTCACTCATGGTTTAAGGGCCCATTTACACTGGCAGCCAAATCCAGCCTGAATCGGATCTGTGCCACATCCAGGGTGGAATCCGATTTGTTTAAATAAGTCTAAACACAAACATGCAATCAGATTTTTTACAAATGATTGCACACATTGTCCTGGTCCTGGAAAGTGTTGTTTGACTATGGGGATATGATTTTGTTAAACAGACTGCTGGTTTGGTGTAGTGCGCTGCTTTGTTTTCTTTTACTCCTCCTTCTCCTCCTTGCCTTGAGCTCGCTTGGAAATCAAAAGGCAGCGCCGTTGCGCGCGATGATTTTGTCAAGATTGACGATAAAACACATCACAAAGAATGCGCATCCCTTGTTGTCAAAATCAGTGTTTTCAAATCAAATTAATGCGAGACACCCGGTCAGAGAGCAGTGGCAGACTTTACTGTGAAGCAAGCTCTGGTCTAACGCTATGGACCAGAACTAACCGTGAAACGAAACTTCGCTGAACTTGTGCTGCACGCACAGAAAAGATGATTTGACAGCCAACTCCAAGATGATGATGATTTTCCGCAAGGTGTTTCTCCAACCAGAATACACTGTGCCCTGTCGCGAAACAACAGCGCGACGAGAAGAGAGAGTACGCTGCTGAGGTAACCGGAACAATCGCCCCAAAACACACTCGCCCCCCAGTGTTTTATGGGTAGGAATACATGAAGGATTTGATCCCGGTGGCGGGGGCGATCATGTTTTGGGACGAGTAGTGCATTTTGCACCCTCATCTCAATAGCGCAGCAAAAAAAGGTTGGGGTAAAAAAAAATATATAATACAAAAAAATTAAAAACCGTTAATTAACCGGTTAATGCTGACGGCTAACCGGTTACTAAATTAACCGTTAGTGACATCCTTAGTCTGAACGCAGTAACCTGATCAAACCACCCAGGTCACATATCACACTGTCCAAAACATCACTTGAGTCATGACCTACTTGAGCCTATGTCGTTACCACGGTAACAAAAGCAGATATGTTGACACAGGGCAGCTTTGGTTTTAATGTTGTTTAAATCATTCTGAACACAGATCTGGTCACTTGCAACACGCTGTCAGGCATCGGAGCCTATGGTGATGCGCCTGGACCGGTAGGCCAGCGGGCACCCCAAGAGCAAGACGCTCATTTTTGTCGCTATAGATAACTGTCCGATATGTCCTGTCCTATAATGCTGTATAAGTGTACATTCACATGCAGGCACTCCAAGCTGAAAAGACGGCTTCATTGCTATATAATTTATCTTATCCAAAATATATCCACCCTGTATTTCTAGATTATGATCAACATTAAAATAAAAATAGATTCTACTCTGGCATAGGAGATCATGTGCTTGAGACAAGTTATTAGACTGTCCTGTTCTCATTGCAAAATTGATTGTTTTTTGTTCTGTCTGCAATTAGTATATGATATATATGATATAGTACTTTATTGTCAGTTCACACTGAAATGTGTCTTGCGACACAGCCATGTATGCAACAACACATATACAAACAATTGACACAAAAGAACAAAAACAGGATTACATACATAAGGATAATACAGACAATAGCCATGTCCACCACCTAGCCTACCCCTGGCCAAACTCATGATTAAGCCTTACTGATGGCAAAGGACCTTTTTAATCTGACCTTATTGTATGCTGGAACACCGTATCTCCTTCCTGAAGGCAGCAACCTATATTCTCTATGCAACACATGGCTACTGTTAGAGGTAATATTTCTTGCCAACCTTAGAATGCTGTTATCATACATGGTCGTATATAGCCTCTGAAGCGGTTGTCCAACTATCTTTGAACAAATGTTCAGCTGTTGCAGCAGTTGTGACTTTAGGGCTGCAGACAAGCATCCATACCAGGTGTTACTACAGTACTGAAGAACACTCAATAACAGAAGTGAAAAACAGAAGAAAAATCTGTCTACTAGCGCCAAATTATCTTAAACTGTGAAGGAAGTAGATTCTTTGCTTTGTTTTCTTACAAACTCATTCAATCTGATTTCCATGACAAAAGATGGTCTATTAATACTCTGAGGTATGTATATGTTACAGTCAGTTTGGGTAACTCAGTGAGATTGTGGTAAGAGCGCTCGTTTTGTAGTTCACCACACACCAATCACCACCAGATGGCGACAACAGCCAGTCAGCCATTCACTAGTGCAGGCGCTGACGTCACTCGTTTGCGACTCTCTTTCGTTTATTTACTAGCCCAGCTCGGCTGTGTTTAGCCATTAGCTTACTATGCCTTACTCTAACCCTAACCTTAACCTCAGTAAAACTATGCCTAACCCTAACCATAACCTCCGTGGGGTGAGGCTATCATTCCTGCCGACGCCACGTTGTTGTTGCTCAAAGCGACCACTTGTTCCACCCCGCGCCGCACGACGAGCGCTCCGTTTCTCGATCTAACAGTTTCTCTATCTAACCGTGACATATACAAACATACTTGGTTGATCTGTTCACCATGAATAGTAATGGGATATCTGTGTGTATCTTGTGGTGCACCAAAAACAATCTCTTCTGTCTTTTGTTTTGTTTGTTAATGATGAGAATAAAAATTAGAACTGTATCATCAGAGTACTTGAATGTATTGGTCTGGTTTGTCAGTATGACATTCAGACAGACATTCCTCTGTACGACAGCTGTCAGTATAAAGGGTAAAAAGTATAGGACTATTAGTTAGTATTTCCCATAAATTCCCAGACAAATCTATCTAAATGTGGGTTCAGATGGACCTCGTCTCTGGTCATTTTAAGGTGAAATATTCCCCCTGTAACACTTGAGTTTCTCCCTACATGCTAAGCTCACTTAGTTTGGTATAATATAATCTGTGTCTGCCCTCCCCTTTCTATCTCAGACATTATCTGCTTTAGTGAAGCTGATGAAGGAGTGTTGGTACCAGAACCCTTCAGCCAGGCTGACAGCGCTTCGCATCAAAAAGACACTGGACAAGATCCACAGCTCTCTGGAAAAGGGCAAGGAGTCCTGAAAGGGAAAGAAGGGATTGAGGGAGTTTAGAGGCAGTTTCCGGGTAACAGGACTTCGCCACAGAGATGAAAAAGAGAGAATGTTAGACGAAGGAGAAGGGGCAATAGGTGGGTCGGACTGATAGAAGATAAGTGGAAAGAATGCTGTTCCTTCCTCTCTCTCTCATTCTCTCTTTAGTCTTCATCCTTTTTTGGTTGCCCTCAACATTTTCCCTCCGCTTTTGACTTGACATGTACACAGAAGTTTGGAACTGTACTTTTCTGAAGAAGCCAGAAGTTTATGGGACAGGGGAAAAAGAACTTCTGCCACTGTGTCCGCACTGATCTGAGAACTGTTACTGAGTTTGAAGAGACATGGATGGCATGTTATTGTACCACTACATCACTCCAACACTTTCACGCCCTACTGGGACTGCTCTGTGTGAGGCTGTCTAAAGCCCTATGCGTTCTACACCAGAACAACCAACTTCAGAACTACAATATGACATAATTCGATCAGGTTTGGGTGGGCGGGATCAGAACTAATGTTCTGTGTCTCCCGAGATGGTGTGACTAACTGTACTAGTTCGGCTACTGTGACTGGTCAGGTTTCTGCATTTAGCCCAGCTTAAAGTTCACAGTTGTTTTAGAAAGGACAAAACCTCCACACCCCTGTCCAAAATTCCCCACAGCATGTTGTGGTTGCAATATGCGCAATGTTTCTCGGTTCGGGGGAGCTCGAACCAACCTATATGAACCAAACTTATTTAGGTTGTTCTGGTGTTGTATGCATCTTTACACTTTCACACACTCTCTCTCACACACACACACACACACACACACACACACACACACACACACACACACACACACACACACACACACACACACAGTGTCCTGCCTGTTTGTTGTTTGAGCCTCAAACCATGGCATGCTGTTTTTGGATGTTCTGCTCAGAGACAATCACGTGTTCTGTTCATTTAGCTTTACTAGAACAAGCCAACTCTCAGCACATAAAATGTAGACACACAGACACACACAACACAAAATGTTGAGTTGTAAAGGAACAGAGCCAATAGAATCAAATGAACATTGTTTGTAAAAAAAAAAGTGATATTTATGTATTAACTCACTATTGCATTTACCACGCTACTGATGATATGTAAGAAAGATATAGGATGGTGTGTGAAACTTGACTGTAGACATACAGTACGTACATACAGTAGGCATTTACTATACAATGTACTCTGTACCTATATTATTTGAGCTATTAGGAAACACTACTTTGGAAAAATAGAAAGGGGGAGGGAAGGGTAATTCACCTACTTTATGAGCTGTATCAGAAGAAAGCATTACTGTATGTAAACAGGGAAAATAAATATTACCATTTGGAATCCTCCCTCTGGATGTCGGTCCTGGGATAGGTGGATGTACCAGCTAATAGGAGATAAGACTTTTTAACTGTATTATAATGGAATAAGAATATATAACGTGTACAGATGTATGTATTTGGTAGTTTTAACCTTAAGATCCTCTCTTCCACTGTGGATGACCAGTGTTTGTCATCTACTAGGAAAGGAGGAAGGAGTCAAGGAAAGACTGTTTTGGGGTCAGACTGAGTATTTTATAAGTTCTTCTTGGTGTGTATAGACTTGTTTTTTACAGTATGAGAGCTGGGTCTCTTGTCTGCTCCTCTCATCTCCCATCATGTCATGCTGTATGAGTTGCCCAAAAAAATGATTGAAATCCTGTTTTGTTCAGGAAAGAAAAAAAAGGACAATATCTATTCTAGACCATGTGTCTTTAACGGGGGGTCTGGGACCCCTACAGGGGGGCCCCAAAATGTTTGTGTGATAGGATATTTATTTTTTACATTAACCACTTGAAACCTAGCATCCCTATTCTGAGGAGAACTTTGGCTAAAAATAGCAGATCTACAAGCTCATAACGCCTCATGCTGTGAGGCTTTTGGGTGTAGTGGGGGGGGGGAAAAGAGCAGACCAAGTATTGAGAGAGAGGTTAAGCGTGTCGCAGGTTCGAATCTCTCTCCCCATTTCCTGTCAGTTTACTGTCCTATCAATAAAGGCATAAAAGCCCCAAAACAAAAAAAGAAAGGTCAAGTTTACTAAGTATTTTTGATGGTTCAAGTGGTTAAATGAAAATATACATGAATCCAACATAGATGGCTGTCAACGTCTACGACGCTATCTGAAATCTATGAAAGGTTTATGAAACAGTTTTATATAATATGTAGTAGGGGCTCCCTGCTTCATCTCTCAGCTAAGGTGTCCTTGTCCTGAAAAATGTTGAATACGCCTGATCTAGACATTACTGGTGCATTTCTTCACAAGAGATGTTTTTTGTTTAAAAACAAATGTATTGTCTTTTTTATATGTAATAAAACATTTACTGCACTGTTACTTGTACCATGATTATTTAATTGATCTGATTGTAATGAGATGCATATCATTTGAAGATGTTGGCGCCTAATAGAAAAGGACACTTAAGTTGAAACACATTACAATACATTTAGTTTTGATTTTGACATTTTTAACGACACAAAGTCATATGAATAAACTCGGTATCATGTCACATGAGAAGATATTTTACTTGATTTCAGTTCAGTTCAGTTTATTTTCAGTTCTTTGGGCATTATACAAGTTATTGAAAAAAAATAGAAAAATATAATCAACAGTATAAATATGCATACGAAAATGTCTGTACATACATTTCACAGTATTTGTCCAAGTCCCTGAAAAAGGGGTAGAGAGAAGCCACAAGGCTTGTCGGGCCCTACCCCTGGTAATGTTTTTACATTTGTTTATTTTTTTATGACACTTCTTTTTCTTTTTCTTTTTTCTTCTTTTTTGTCACAATGAAATAAAAAGTAGACAACAATTATGATAACAATAGTGATAATAGTGGCAATAATCCATCCATACAGTATATGCTATATATTTAGTTTTGTTATATTATAAAAATGATATATGACCTAGATTATTATCACCATTATCACCACCATATAATAACATAATAATAATATTTGATAATGATTGATTTATTGATTACTTTATTTGCAGTTTGATTCGGAAAAGCACAAGACGGTACAGTTGAGATACAAGGTCCACTAGTATAACCCAAGAAAGTAATATAGCTTGTTTACATTGTTTTTTTTTTTTTTACAGGGGCCAGTTTGAAGTTCCAGCCACCTGTATGGTGTTCTTTCAATTACAGGGTGTTTTAAAGGAGCGTAGGAATTGACACTCCTTTAAGGCTGTTGGTAGAGCATTCCACATTTGTGTGGCATAGCAGGAGAATGAACTTGACCCTTTTGTTAGAGCCGTATCTGGGTTGAACGTGATTAGTGGATCTGCCTCATGTCACAGATGGTGGTACAGTGGTTAAGATGCATAACTTCAAAACTGAGGTCTCAGAAAATCTCTATGCTGAGAACCTGATCATCAGACCATTACAACATCTCTCAGTCTCGGTCACTCCCAGCTTATGTTTCTCGTATTGTTGAAGCGGTCTTTTGTATTTTAGCCTTCAGTTAGGTAAAGTTGAAAAGCAGTGATTTTAATATGGAATCTCTGTGCTGAGGGTATGATAGTTAGATCACTACACTACACTACACCGTCATTCAGTCTCTTGCTGCAAATGTCTCTTAGTACTGTAGAAGCGTTCTTTTGTATGTTAGCCAAGTTGAATTACTCCAGCATTTAAAGCTGCATTATGCAACTTTACTGTTCCATCACACATTTGTCTTTTAATGCTTTTGAGTTGTTGTAGTTTGTAACTTAGTCTAGCATTTGGTTCAACTACCCATCCGCAATGGCAATTTTGGCTATCAGATGGAAAACTAGAAGCAGTGCTCTTCCGAGCACAGGTCTACGCCAGGTCATGTAGGTTATTGTATTGTGGCCTACTCGTGGTGCTATAATAGGCCAATGTGAAAAGGTTATTCGGCCTGGTTCTTCTGCCCTTCACTGCAATCGGATATACTGATCAGTAAATAAAGTTTCAGGTGGGTTAAATGTCATCATCAGACCAAAATTAACCCTTCAACTTATTGTTTGTGTAAAGGGGGTTCCAGACGGTACTCGGTCACCGCCTCCTAGTAATTCATTTTCAATGGGAGGCGGGTGGCTATTTTGGCCGCGCAACAAAGTTTTGGGGCGGAGATGCGAGCGGGCGCTGTCCTGTGAAATCCACCGCGAGCGTGCTTGTTTGTGCATGCGTACGCGGGCGGTGAGAGATTGATTGTTGTGTTCATCTTTGTGAAATACCGTGCAGCGTTTACTCACTGAGCAAGTGTGTTTGTGTCTCACCGCGGTGGGCCACTGCTGATCCAAGCAGCAGCCCCGACGGCAACCGCGTACCGTGTGTAACCCCCTTTTATGAGACTGGCTATCCACAGGCTCTGTAGCAAATTGTAGCAATTATGTTGAATTTTAGGCCTTATGTCAATTGTTCAAACATAATCAAATCATGTATACCAAGACCACTAAACTAAGCATACATTTATTATTTTATTGTTACATTTAGGGAAGTACCAATTTAACTATGAGGTGGCCAGAGTTCTCAAGTGGTAATTCATCACCCTTTAATGGGCACATTTTCAGACAGATAGAGACACACGCGCACACACACACACACACACACACACACACACACACACACACACACACACACACACACACACACATTTTGTATTGTGCCACGGATCAACTAATAAACAGCACACCAGTGACACCACATGATGGCTCAAACCCAGATGTACCTAGCCAGAGCAATACTGGGGAGTTCAAAAAATATATAATTGAGTTTAAGCTACTGTAGCTATGTTGCATTATAGACATCTGTATCAATGAACATTCACTTCTGTCTTGTGTCCAAAAACAATCGATCCTACCGCTTGCAGTAATATCTTGTGTTTAAACTACAGGTTGGAACTTTATTTATTTTACTGTTGCAATCATTGTAAGTTGTCACCTAAATGCCTAAACGTAGTTAGATGTTCAGAATTGCTTTAAAGCAACTAATGCAAAATAATTGTCCTTGTTATTAATGTTCATAAAGAAGAAAAAATAAACATTGAACAAGTGCAGATGTTCAGTCTCCCATATTTTGTTATGATGCTGCTTCTGGCAATGCTGTGGAAAGCTATCACAGACTAGCCTAGATTTATTTGATTGATTGCTTTGAGAGAGTTGCTGATGTTCTCAAATACAGACTGAGTGGCCTTTGGGCATAACAATAGCATAAGTGAATTATCAAACAAAACCGTTCTGTTCGTATTGAGATCCATAGTCAGTTTGCCAAGATAGTTATCATGGACATTTATAATTTCCATTGTTGTAAAGTCTTCTTCTTTACCAGAATGTCATTGCATTCTGTTACAGTGTCCTGTGAATGTCTAATTCAAGCTATTCTCTGTGCTCAGCAAGTGGATTAATAGTAGTTTTACTTATCTGTGGATGTCAAATTAATGGTTTGGATTTATTGACTTGGTTTGTCCTGTAGAGGCGTGTGTGTGTGTGTGTGTGTGTGTGTGTGTGTGCGTGCGTGCGTGCGTGCGTGCGTGCGTGCGTGCGTGCGTGCGTGCGTGCGTGCGAGTGCAGGCACATTTGTGTGCTTGAGTGTGCAAGAAGAAGCAGATTTGTATCAAGTAGCCGATATGTTTTCCTCCACTGAGTTCCATGGCGCTGAACAATAGCCAGTGCTGTTTGTCCGTGCCTGCTGGTCTTCGGTCTCCAGTGAGTCTGAGCAGAACCGGCCGGTATCCATTTGCCAGGAGCACTACTTCAGCACAGAGACACATTGTGTGCAGCTTTTTAATTAAAGACCCCGGGCCTATGCTCCATGCCAGGTGACCTGAGGTGCTCCAACCCTACATGTGCCTGCCCTTACTCTCCCCAACATCGAAGGATAAGTCTCAGGGGATAATTGGGGGGAGAAATGCTATATGGCTATCATGAGACGGATGAGAGATAATCTACCGAAGAGTTTGCAGACTTTAAGGAAAAGGAGGGGGGTGGCAGAATAATGTAGTGTTTTATTCTCTGCCTACTTGTCTCATATTCGCCTGCCCTCTCTCTCTCCCCCCCCCTCTCTCTCTCTCTCTCTCTCTCTCTCTCTCTCTCTCTCTCTCTCTCTCTCTCTCTCTCTCTCTCTCTCTCACCTCAAATCCTATCCAAGTTATAAGAAGGGTATGAAGAGTGAATGATTTTTTTCCCTGCACTAAAATCCACCTGTTAGTCTGCTGTATCATATAGAGAGGTTGAGTGGTTTCCCATCAGAGACATGGAGCCTCTAGAGAGAGGTCTATCTGTTGCTCTTCTCTTTATCTCTGTTATCTGCGTTTCCACTCACAAATCAACCGGTAAGTCTGCCTGGACGTCTACTGTAGAATAGTTACCGGTAACTCGTTTAGCTGTACATGGTTTATAGTACAATGCGTAGCTACATCATTACACCAGCGCGTAAAGGATAACGCCAGTGTTTTCCTTTTTAAACATTTGTTTCTATCTAACATTTTGTTTTGTTTCTATCCATCATCAATGTCATACTGTGGTAAAGTAAAAAGTGAATAAAACAAAACGGCTAACAAGATAAATATCACACTGTATGAATATATGAATATACGTACATAGCCTACTACAAACAGTAATGTGAAGCTCACTATTGTGTGAATTTAAAGAGATAGCAATAGTGAATAGTTGTTGCATATTCACTATTGCATCTCTTTAAATTCTCACAATAGTGAGCTTCACAGTACTGTTATACTATTGTACTTTATACCGTTGTACATACCACATCATTAAGATATTCCCACTGAATGATTGTACTTGACCACATCTTGATAATGAAATATTACATCGGAACTTAATGTTAGAATACAATATACCTTTCTGGTTATTATACATTATGTTCATGCTTTATTGAGATGACCATTGTCTGATGTTTACTGGTACTGTAATTGGCAACGATTTTCTTTTTATTTACATAATAGGTTCAAATAGTGTAAATTTTGGTCTGGACTTTCCCCCTTCCCCTCCTTTCAGTGACCTGGTGTGTGGTTTCCGATGCAGAGCAGCAGAAGTGTTTGGATCTAGCCGGGAATGCCACAGCTCGGAACATCAGGGGAACTCTGCTGTGTGTCCGGGGACACAACGCCAGAGACTGCATAGTCAAAATCAAGGTATGAAGTAGCATGGAGGAACATAGGTTGACTGGCATAATTAAAACCTGATTTATCTTTACTTGCGTACCAATGTTGCACACGATTCTGTTATGTTATCAGTTAGCAATTATGTTATTTTTTTAAGTAGCTATATAATCTCACAATCTCGCAACGCATTTTGCTTCCTTAAATACTGTAGCACCTTGAATTTATTCATTAACTTTTTACCATTATTATTTACAAATGTACTTATTTATTTATCTATCTATCTGTCAGAATGGGACAGCAGATGCTGCCACCATGTTTGCAGATGACATTTATGCTGCTGGCCTATGCCATGGCCTGGAGCTGGCTGCAGGAGAGTCCCACAATGGAGAGGGTAAGTAAGCCAACCAATTTTATCATTATTTGCTGTTTTATTTCTTTTTTTCTTTTCAATTTCAAACTATACGTTTTTTATTTGTATTTTTAATTTTTTCAATTAACTTTGCTTTTCTCCACATCTCATTTAATTATTCTTGAGGAATGGGCAGTAAGGTGGTCTAGTTAGGCCACAGGTCTGATGTATAAAGCTGATGTATAAAGCTAATGTACTGTAGCACCAATGGTCAGGTGTCCGTGTCCTGTCAAAGTATTCTTGACAAACACTGTAGACTCACTCACCGTAAGCAGCCAAATACCCAGTAATATAAATCGTCGTCATCCATAAATGGCCTCCTCGTTTGTCGTATCTCATTTGTACATTTTGTACCCCAGTGTTTTTTTTACTCAAGTGTGATTTTTACTCGAGCCGTGTCCCATAGAAATTGGTCCGTGACCCACAAACGGGTCACGACCCACTGTTTGGGAACCAGTGTTGCACCCCTACTTCCCACTCTCATCCACTCTGTTCTCCTTTTCCACAATCATGTCACCCTTCCTCTTACTGCTACGCTGACACCAGATGGTATCAGCTACTACGTGGTGGCGCTGGCCCGTCGCTCCTCCTCAGACCTGTCCCTGCTGGAGATGCATGAGCGCAGCTCCTGCCACCCAGGGATCCGCACCACGGTGGGCTGGACTGTTCCTATCGGCTACCTGGTCAACTCCTCCCAGATCAGTGTGGGCCAGCAATGCAACTTACCCCGAGGTGAGAACAAAAGAAAAAAATAAGTGTGTGTGTGTGTGCAGGGGTGTCACAAGGGGGTTGAAAAGTGGGTCTGAGTTACTAGGACCCAATGTGGAGAGGCATTAATTATTTTATACTTTAGCTATTGAAAAATAGCAGATATACAAGCTCACAGCGCGGCACCAAGTGCCGCGCGGCAAGCTTGTAGATCTGCTATTTTTGAAAAGTCGTGAAAATGTGTGCAAATCTTGTAACTCAAATTTTGCTTTCGTCGGGGTCCCTGGAACTAAATATTTTGAGATGGGAAACATATGTTTTAAAAAAAAACCTTAGAAGGATTTGAAATATTCATTAAGACTTTCAAGATTTTTCAAAAATAGCAGCAATAGATGTGTAGTGTGTTTATGCGTGCGCGCGCGCGTGCGTGTGTATGTGCTTGTGAATGTGTGAGTGAATGCTTATTTTTTTGTACTGTATGTCACATTCAGAAGTTGTATTGTCATATCACAGGTTTTACAGGTGTAAACCAGTGGGCGAAAATTCTGTTTTGTGCAAGCTCCATCATTTTGTTGTGCTCCCAGAGAGAGGGAGAGCAGTGAGAAAACATGTCAAAGAAAAACTTTTTTTAACTATGTGTGTGCTTGTGAGTTCACAGTAGCATACATACAGTACATATATTGCTTTAAGCAATATACACGTGCGTGTAGCCTACATCAGGGGTGAGGAAAAGAGAAGTTAGGCAACTGACTGCATCAAAAGTTAAACAGGGGAGTGGAGGGGAGAGAAACAGGCCTGATTATAATGCAGTGTGTCTTCCATAGAGATGGCGTGCGTGCCTGCGTGCGTGCGTGCGTGCGTGCCTGCGTGTGTGCGTGCGTGCCTGCCTGCGTGCGTGTATGTGTGCATGTGTGTGGAGAGTGGGATACTTGTGTTAGTTAGAGTTACAGATAACTTCCTGTAGTCTCTGTCTATCTCTACCCCTCTTTCTTCATTCTTTCATTTTTATTCATATGGTTATTTGCTGTAAACTTAGTATCTGTTGTATGCTTTTGATCTGATACATGCTGCATCAATATTGTTGTTCCCTTCTTTTACTGTTCATTATCTACGTAAATGCATTGATTGTATGCCTAGATGAGCTATGGCACATCAGAATTTCCTACCTCTTGACTACCTATTGTTGATAGGCTGTCCATGTCACATGGTAACCAAGCTAGTGTCAGGATTGGATAATATAAGGGCCAATTGCAGGGCAGTTTACCCCAGAAGCGCCCCTCCAGACAATGGGGGAAAGAACTGCATTATGGCCAATGGCAGGACAGGGAGCACTCCTCCAGACTATGGGGGAAAGAACGGCTAGAAAAGTAAACATTAACAGTTTACCCCAGGAGCTCTTCCAGACTATGGGGGAAAGAACTGCTAGAAAAGTAAACATTAGCAAATAGGCAGCTGGCTAGCCTTGTATGATAAATAAAACAGAAGAAAAGAGCGAGGCCTATTAACCAGTGGTGGAAAAAGTACTCACATTTTATACTTAAGTAAAACTATCAATACTGCACTGTAGATGTACTACGTTACAAGTAAATGTCAAGTAAATGTCCAACGTGTCGCGATGCGACGCGTTGTGAGCTTGTAGATCGGCTATTTTCAAACAGCCAAGGTATAAAATAGGGCTAAAGTGGTTTATGTATGTTTTATAATATTATAATTTATATCTGCAAAGTAACTAGTAACTAAAGTTTACTGTCAATATTCCAGGATGACCTCCCACTTGGGTAATGACGCCCCCTGGCGATCATTCAGAGAAACTACTTCAGCTCCCGTACTAACGTAGGTAGGAAGGGCCTGTCACTCAAACCGGAGTGACCCGCCTCCAGGCTATATAAGCCCCCGGAGGCGGAAGTAACATCCTCTTTTCACTCTCTGCGATATCACATTCAGATAAGTTGAAACTCAGCCTTTGTATTATTATTCTTCGCGCATTAGCCTAAAGCGGTGGCATTGGAGTCGCCCACCGGCGAGTGTTGAATTAACCCGTACTTAAGAATACTTATTCTTGTCCCGTCCTAAATCGACGGTTATTTCCTTCTATAACAAAGGATTATTACTGCTTGTTCAGGCCTCCGCCGAAGCAAGCGTGGCATAGCATTAGCCGTTAGCTTGTTAGCTCGTCTGCTATTTGTTAACGTTAGCTACACTGCTTACCGCTTGTTCAGGCCCTGCCCGAATCAAGCGTGGCCTAGCCTTAGCCGTTAGCTTGTTAGCTCGTCTGCTTCTGGTTAACTCTATCTACAGTGCTTCGCCATGGATCCTCTGGCCTTCCTGCCGAGGCAATGTCCAGGCTGTCCAGGACTCATCGACGGACAGGATCTTCACCCTCTCTGTGTCGGCTGCATGGGCGTTGCACACGCCTTCTCTGCACTGAGTCCTCAGGGGAGAGCAGGACCTTTCTGTGACTTCTGCGTGGCCTACGACCACGATGTACTGGTACACCGGTTCTACCTAGCCAGGGCAGGCCTCGGGGCCTGCGCTCCACCAGGTGGGTCCACTGCTCTCAACCCCACAGCCCAGTCTTTCCTTCCCCAGGCGGCCCGCACCGTTGGTCAAGGTGCGGCGCTGCCTTCCGGAGATCCGTTTGGCAAACAGCGCGCCATTCCAAGTCAAGATGGCGCCGTGCTACATGAGACACCGCCTGCCGCGCAACCGACCGCAGCTAGCTCCACTGTCACTGGAGCTGGCGGGTCTGGTGAAGTCGCCGCTAAGAAGGCGACCAAGAAGGCTAACATCCCTCCGGTAGCCTTTTCCCCTTCGGGCGCGGTGCCCAAAAAGAAACGCTCGGATGTGACCGTCGGGGACGTTCCCCTCGACGTGAGCATCACCAAAACAGTCCAGACTTTCAGGCGAGAGTCGGACCTGAGCTCCTGTCAGAGCGAGGGTTCTGGTTCTGAATACTCTGGATACACGGCCGAGGAGGAGGAGGACTCCGTCGAGGACGATGGTTCTCGACTCACGGTCACAGTGAAAGGTAATGCCCCTGCGGCTCCAGCACGTCAACTGGACGCCGCAGGGAGCTCCCAGGCCTCCTCAGGCACCACTGCCCCTCCACCCGCCAGTCAAGCGGGTGAAGCGGGAGCAGAGGACGTCGATTCTGCAGCAGAAATGCTGGATCATCTCACGGTCTACATGAGAGCTCTGGCCAGAGTTGGAGAGGAGTTGCCACCTCCTCTCCCCTCTGAAGAGGCCGAGGATGATGACGAAATGCCCGGGCAGGAGCCTTCGGTTCCCGCCCCGTATGTCCTCTCCAGGCTGCCGCTGGTGAAAGGTTTCACCAAGGCCCTCCATTCCTCATGGAAGACACACAAAGACCCCAGGAAGCTGCCTTTTTCTGTGTTGGATTTGGTGGGCGGTGCGGAGGCAGGCATGTCCACCTGCCCTAACCTGGACCACCTGTTGGCACAATCTTTTCTGGGTTCCGTCAGACCCCAGTACAAGGATGTAGGCACGGCTAAAAACGGGCCGTTTGTCGGCCCCGTCGGCACCAACCCGCCGGGGTTCACTGTCCTGGAGGACAAGCTGCAGTCGGACAGGGCTCGTAACGCCTACCGGTCCGCTGCTCTGGCCGCTAAGGACCTGAATCTGATCCAGCTCTTGCTCGCTTCCACCAAGGACCTGGTCAAAGGTCTGCCCACGGGGGAGCACACAGCTGAACTGAACACTTTATTTGACATCATGCTGAAGGTCAATTGGCATGCGGTTAAGTGGATGGGCAGGTCCATGGACTACAACCTCCAGTCTGAGAGAGCCCGCTGGCTCGACTATGTCGACCTCGAGCCTAAGAGGGACGTGGGCGAGAAGCCTCTAGGTCCTCGCGGGGAGATGTACAAGTCTCTCATAAACATGGAGAACAGTCCCACCACCCTCATGGGTGGGGGCTTGGAGCTGCTGCAGGGTAGAGTTACCTTCTTCAAGGCGGCTAAGGACATCGTCGAGTCCACCACAGTGCCACAGGAAGAACCGCAGCAAGCTAGGAGGGCGTCCCGCTCCTCCCGCGTCAAGGAAAGGGGCCGCTCTGCTTCTTTTAAGAAGCACTCGTCTTCCTCCAGGGGAGCCTCTGCAGCCAGGGCGCCTGACAGGCCCCGCAGCAAGGTGGTGGTTCCCGAGCGCGCTCAGCCGCGCCGCCCGTCCAAGGATGGCAGGCAGCAGTCTTCATACCGCGGTGGCCGCGGTAGGGGACAGCGCAAATGACACTCAGAAGAGGGGGATTGTGCTGGGGCGGGGGTCCGAGGTGTCTCTCGGTCCCCCTCCCCCCAAACGAGGGCGTTTTTCTGTACCCCGTGTCGGGGAAATGAAAATGTTGATTTTGATGCCTCCTGTGTCGACAATAAATATGTTGAAAGAGCAAAGTCTGTCTCTGTCCAACTCTCTCGCACTAGCACAGACGACCCCATCGTGCATGCCTCCTGTAGTAATGATGAAGTCCTGTCAGGACTCGATAATCAATCACAGGTTTTATCGGAAACCAGTAATGTTAATGTCAAACAATTATGTGGTTCCTCAAGCGCGCGAGTGGGATATCCCTCGCGTCGACAATATGACTCCTTTATGCATGCCTCCTGTAAGAATGATGGAGTCCCGTCAGGACTCTTTAATCAGTCAGAGGTTTTATCAGCAACCAGTAATGTTAACGTCAAACAATTATATGGTTCCTCATGCGCGCGAGTGGATTTTCCCTCGCGTGAGCGATGCTATGAATTTAACCTTGAGTCAGAAATTCTGTCGGCCTACTATGAGCCCGGGTCAAGGGACAAGCATAAAGGCCTTAGAGCAGGTATTAAACGTAAAAGTTCCTCTCCTGTCAGGGGAGAATGCTTTAGTTGTGGGCGAGTCTGTTTATCAGTCGAATCGCTTTGCTCTTCCTGTCGCTCTATCGAGCGAAAACCGAACGCTTCCGGTTTCACCGGATACGGATTCGCTAGCTCCCCGCTTCCGGTCCGGCCGCAAAAAAGCTCCGCTAGTCAAGCGGTACAATCAGAAGGTGTTCCCGCCTTGCGGCCTATTGAACCCCTGCGCTCCGCATCCGGGTGTTCCGGATACGGATACGCAGGTTCCCCACTTCCGGTCCCGCCGCAAAATAGCTCCGCTAGTCAAGCGGTACAACCAGAAGGTGTTTCCGGCATGCGGCCTATTGAACCCTTGCGCTCCGCATCCGGTCGTTCCGGATACGGATACGCAGGTTCCCCACTTCCGGTCCGGCCGCCAAAAAGCTCCGCCGTCACGGAAGCACAGTGGTGGGGTTTCTCTCGCTCAAAACACGCTAGCACGCTGCGCGCGCCAGTGGAAGTTATGCAACCCGAGCCATTGGGTATTTCGAACGATAACCAGGGGTTACAGGTTACAGTTCGCAGATATACCCCCGCTTTCGAGCAGGGTTATTCATACCAGGGCGCGTGGTTTAAAAGCAAGTCTTTTGAGAGAAGAGATCAGCTCATTGCTAAGCAAGGGTGCTATAGTGGAGCTGGACAGGACCCAATCCCGCATGGGATTTTGGAGCCGTTATTTCCTGGTGCCCAAAAAGGGGGGGGGGCTACGTCCCATCCTGGACCTAAAGGCACTAAACGTGTACCTGAAGAAATACGTTTTCAGGATGCTAACAGTACCCACCATGTTACGGTCGGTCAGGCAAGGGGATTTCCACTGTTCAGTGGATCTGAAGGATGCTTATCAGCACGTCCAGATTTATCCCCCACACAGGAAATTCCTACGGTTCGCCTTCGAGGGTCGCCTGTACGAGTATACAGTACTCCCTTTCGGTCTGTCACTGAGCCCGAGGGTTTTCGTGAAAGTGACCGAAGCAGCCATCGCCCCGCTGAGACAGCAGGGCGTCAGGTTGGCGACGTACATCGACGATTGGATGATTTCAGCGAGCTCCGCCCACGAAGTGGCGCGTCACACACAAGTGGTTTTGGCTCACCTGAAGGCCTTAGGTTTCATAGTCAACCACGGCAAGAGCATGCTGACTCCAGCAAGTCGTCTTACATTCATTGGGGTCCTTCTGGACTCATCCGACATGTCGGCCCGTCTCTCAGAGGAGAGGGTGGACAGGTTTCGGGAATGTCTCGACTCCTTTCAAGTGGGCCAGGAGGTCACTTACAGGAGTTGCATGGTACTGACGGGAATGATGGCTTCCGCAGTACATCTGTTGCGTTTGGGCAGGTTTCATATGAGACCTTTTCAAAGATGGATGTTATCCCTCGGGATCCCGCCCTCCTTGAAGTACAAGAAGGTTACGGTTTCCCCTTCCTGCGCGATCGCCCTGTCTCCGTGGCTGGTGGAGGGGTTCCTCACCAGCGGAGTCTCGATTGGCGAGGTGGTTTCCCGCAAGTCGATCACGACAGACGCCAGTCTCAGTGGATGGGGAGCCACTTTCGAGGGGCGCACAGCGCAGGGGCTTTGGCCTCTGGAGATGAGGGGTCGTCACATCAACTATTTGGAGTTGATGGCTATACTCCTGGCGCTCAAGCATTTCGAGCCTTGGATTTTGCATTGTCACGTCCTGGTCAGGACAGACAATACGACGGCCATGTTTTATGTCAACAAACAGGGGGGCCTGTCGTCGTTGCCACTGGACCGTCTGGCTCGAGAATTGACGGTTTGGTGCTTGTCGCGCCTCAAGTCGATCAGGGCCTTACACGTCCCAGGTCTCCTCAACAGCGGAGCAGATCTCCTGTCCAGGGGAGGTCCTCGCTACGAGGATTGGTCTCTCCACCCCAGGGTGGCGAGCCAGTTTTTTCGCAAGTTCGGTCAGCCAGTGGCGGACCTGTTTGCGTCAGCGGAGAATACGAAGTGTCCGTTGTTCTTCGCGGTGAAGGGCAGTCCTCCCTTGGGGTTGGACGCCTTAGCGCACACGTGGCCGAGAGGTCTACTGTACGCGTTTCCCCCCTTCGACTTAATCCGACCCACTCTGGAGAGAGTCAGGAGGTTCGGTCTGGAGATGCTCCTGGTGGCTCCCTACAAGGGCACGTGGAGATCGGTGATCGCCCCTCTCCTTTGCGAACCGGGTTGGCAGCTGCCTCAGTGCAGGGACCTGTTGAGTCAGGCCAGGGGGGAGATCTTCCACCAAGACCTGCAGGTCCTAGACCTGTGGGTTTGGCACGTGAAAGGTTAAACCTGCTGGCAGCCGGTTTTTCTTCTGAAGTGGTTGCTACCATTCAGAGTGCTAAGGCGCCCTCTACGAGGGCGTCTTATGATGGAAGGTGGAATGCCTTTGAGGACTGGTGTGAGTCGCGTGTTCCACCTGTGGTGGCTCATGTGGCGTCAGCCCAGGAAATTCTGGAATTTATGCAGAACCGCTTGAAAAGTGGTCTGGCATTTTCTACCCTTAGGGGGTATTTGGCGGCTATTAATGCCTGTCACCTGGGGGTGGCGGGCAAGGCACCTTCTAAAGTCCTGGAGGTCATCAAGTTCATGCAAGGAGTTGAACGTTTGAGGCCGGTGACTAGGTCTTTGTTCCCAGTTTGGGATCTGCAGGTGATTCTAGGGGGCCTATGTCGGGCTCCCTTTGAGCCGCTTGTAGGGATGCCTTTGAAACTTTTGAGTTTCAAGACGGCTCTTTTGCTGGCTTTGGCCACGGCTAAAAGAGTTGGTGACCTGCAAGCTCTCTCGGTGTCTGCGGAGTGCATGCAGTTTATGAACAATGATCTCAAGGTGTTGCTCAAGCCTCATCTTAAGTTTGTTCCTAAGAACATGGTGGTTCCTAAGGAGCCTGTTGTTCTTTTGGCTTTTCATCCTCCTCCGTTTGTCTCGGTGGAGGATGAACGGCTGAATTGCCTTTGTCCTGTCAGGGCATTGAAGGCCTACTGTGACAGGACTGCTGGTTCTAGAGCTTCTTCTCAGCTCTTCGTAAAAATGGGCAATGTTCTTGTCAGAAAGCCGGTGTCTAGACCCACTCTTTCGAGGTGGATTGTGGATGCTATTAGGCTGGCTTACTCTAGTGCGGGTGTGGAAGTGCCGGCGGCACTTAAAGCCCATAGCACTAGAGGTGTGGCTACTTCGTGGGCACTGGCAAAGGGAGTCTCCGTTCAGGAGATTTGTGTTTCGGCGAATTGGTCTTCGCCTTCTACCTTTGCAGCCTACTATCACCTGGATATCGAATCCTCTTCGCTAGCGCATTCGGTTCTGGGTGCAGTTGCCTCCTCTACGTCATAGAGGAGTCGGATCTTCCCCTCCCACAGGTGGGCATGTAGCCACCTGGGGTACTTTGGGGGGACCCTGTGTTTTCCTTATATAGTGTGTCTTACTTATAAGGCGGACTTGTCCTTTTCATTTAGTTGAATGAGGCGGACTTCGGTCTGTCAGGGTCTCTCTTTATTTTCTCATGCCTTCACACCCAGGTCCGGTGGGCCTGGGACCTTCTGGGTGATGGGTCACGCCCGTTTGGGCTGTGCTCACCCGTATGAGGGGTGTGTGGGGGTATGAGAGTAGGTTGTGGCTTAGAGGGGAGTTTAAGAATCCCAAGTGGGAGGTCATCCTGGAATATTGACAGTAAACGGTAGGTTCCGTACGGAACCATTGTTTACTTAGATATGGAAGGATGACCTCCCACGTAATGCCCCTCTGTTTCACTGAATGTGGCAGAGAGTGGTATTAAGAGGATGTTACTTCCGCCTCCGGGGGCTTATATAGCCTGGAGGCGGGTCACTCCGGTTTGAGTGACAGGCCCTTCCTACCTACGTTAGTACGGGAGCTGAAGTAGTTTCTCTGAATGATCGCCAGGGGGCGTCATTACCCAAGTGGGAGGTCATCCTTCCATATCTAAGTAAACAATGGTTCCGTACGGAACCTACCGTTTTCAAATAAATGTAGTGGAGTAAAAGTACAATAATTGGATCCGAGATGTAGTGGAGCAGGGCCGTGCAGACCATACAGGCAAAATAGGCAGCCGCCTGGGGCCCCCTCACAGCCTGGGGGCCTCATGAGATTATTATTTTTTTATTTTTTTAACCAACATGGCCATCAGGGGGCCCCAGTTGAGCTCTCAACTGTGAGACAGAGAACAGTTGAAGTGAGGGTGAGGGTTAACATTAGCTCATTTGAATCTGAAAAGAGCGTGGCTCTCAAAGGTGTGACCAGAGAACAATGGTCCTGATTACCCAAGCAGTTCTTGTGTCTGTTCTGTGATGCCACGTACATTACTTTAACTTTAAGAAGGATCGATGCAGGGAATGGATACATTATTTCTAAAGTGTGTGTATATATTTATATTTTAAAAAGTTTTGAGGCCCCCCATATTTATACATATTATATAATATATGTGTATCAATTCCATTTCATTTTGGGGGCCCCAGACAGTTTGAAGTGGGGCCCGGGATGAGATCAAAATAAAAGAAGGGTAAAAAGGGCCTTAACATGACATGTGATGTTTAACTTGAAATACTTTCACAGGGTTTACTGGGGCTTCTTAAAGATGGCACACATAGTTTGTATACTGTTTATTTATATTTAACATTTTGAGGGGCCCAAATATATCCATTTGGGGCCTCTCAATCTCTCAAACAGAAACACCCAGGGGGCTCCATGAGTTATCGTCGAATATAAATAAACAGTAAAAAGGCCCTTAACATAGTCATGTTAAAAACTTTTGGTAATCTTATCATCTAATCAGGCTTTTATGAACACCCTGAACAGTTTTTAATTAGCTTGATTGAATATTTAGATATTTGATGTAAATGTTACCAGGCCCTCCAGGCCCAGGGCCTCTCCCCACACACACCCATTGTAACTTCAAACTTCATTTTAACCATGATGGATTCATTAAAAACACCCATAATTTTTTCTGGTGACTCATAATACCCTCCTAATATGTGAGCAGGCCGGGTTTTTTCAATAACTTTTTTCATTTATTTTTAATAATTATTTGTTTGTATTTAATTTTTTCCATTTTCCCAAATAATTATTACAAATAAATGAAAAAGGTTATTGAAAAAACACGGCCTGCTCACATATTAGGAGGGTATATGAGTCACCTGAAAAAATTGGCTTTTTGCCTTTATTGGATAGGACAGTAGACTGACAGGAAATGGGGGAGAGATAGGGAGTGACACGCGGCAAAGGTCACTCGGATCGGGAATCAAACCCGCGACGCCGACAGGCATTGATGCCGAAATGGCAACAAATACAAATGTGTTTAAAAGCATTACAGCATTACGTTAGCAAAAAACATCCGAAAACACAAAAACACACACACACGCACGCACGCACGCACGCACGCACACACACACACACACATATATAAAATTGTGACTTAGGTGTGAGTCACGGAAATGAACGATTCTTCCCACCACTAGTGAGAGCGGAAATAGGGTACGTTCAGACAGTGGACGCGTCGGCTCAAATATTATTCGGCTCCCCCATTTGCAGAAGGACAGATCAATGTAGCCTACCTTACACTACCTTACACTACTCAACATTACCTGTCTTATATTTCTTATTATTGCTTTGTTCGGCCCTCACTCATTGTACATAGACTGTTCACCGTTCCAAGTCCCGGCCTTTTTAACCCACCATTTCACCAGCTTATATATTGACTGTGTCAATTCTTGTTTGCAGGTCTTTCAGTCCGAGTGTATCAAAAAGGCAACTTGGTTAAGCAGCAGCTGAAGCTTTGATGGGGGGGGGGGGGGGGGGGGGGGGGGGCGGAGATACACCTAAACCTAACCTTAACCCTAACCCTAACCTCAGTAAAGCTTACACTGGTGAATGCTAACCTGGTGAAATGCTAACCTGCCGACGCTGGTGAATGTTAACCTGATCGGACCAACAGTGCTTAACCCAGTTGCCTTTTTGATACACTCGGACTGAAGACCTGCAAAAAACACTCTCCCGTTCTCGTTCACCAGATGTGGGGGAGTTCTTTGGCTATAGCTGCGTGCCAGGGGTCAAGGAGGCACAGCATGACCCCAGAGGCAACAACCCCAAGAACCTGTGTGAGGCCTGCATTGGAGACGACAACGACAGACACATCTGTGTCAACAATCACAGAGAGAGACACTACGGAGAAGCAGGGGCGCTGAGGTACAGAATGGACTAGTAGATGTTCATCATCAGCCCCAAGGGGCATTTGCATACGCAAAGCCCAGACAGCTCGTTCAATGCATAATGCTTTACCAGAGTTTATACTGTACAGCAGTGGTTCTCAATCTTTTCAGGCCGCGAACCCCAAAATAATCATATTTTAACTGGGGACCCGCCCACCCACCCTACAAGCACTAAGAGTTGAGGCATTACATTTTGTACAACACAGTTCTATTGGCTAATGTTCAGTTTGTCATTTTTAGAGGTATTAAAAAGTCCTTAAATTGTCACTTTAGACATGTGCAGATACCCTCTATACACTTAAACTTTATGATGGTTTGTTTACTGTTGAGTGAGAAAACAGTGTTGCACATTAAGTTAATCATCTGGCGACCCCCCAAAATAATTTGGGGAACCCCCTGAGGGTTCCGACCCACAGGTTGAGAACCACTGCTGTACAGTACGTTCATCCACATAATACACACTATACACTGTAAAACCCCTCTCAGAGTTTAATTGAAACTCTGGATTTTACTGTGTACAGAAGTTCATTCAAGATATTACAAAATGCTATTAACAGTGAAAAGACAAAGAGAAAAAGGGGGGAGGGGATAATTATACAGTAAAAGATAATAATAGAATCCCCTGCGGGGTACATCTCTTGCATCTGCACTATGGTCGTCTCCTAAGCATAGCAACGTACAGTAGTACAGCACTGGTAGAGAGTTATGTGAAGAGAGATGCTTTTCTGATGGCCACATCTGTAAGCAGTAACTAGAGGCAGAATCACAATGGAATTAAATGAATAGAACATGCATAATTGCATATCCACATTGATGAGCAGGTGCTGATCAGAAGAAAGAACACTAACTAAGAAAGGTCTGCACAATACTGTACATACAGTATAATGCTATACATAACATAATAATATACACATGATCAAATGGAAGGGACCTTTATAAGAAGAGTAGAATGTCCCTGGCAACAGTATCCAAGGTGGCGATTCAGAAAGCCTCCCCTTTGAGGAGCAGTGAATCTCTACAGTATCTCACCTGCTCTACATGGCAGCTGGGTGTCAAGGTCACAGTAAGAAAATCCTCATGAAAATCCTTCGTTTTACTCGGAGAGACTAATAATGGGCTCAAATGGACACTTATGTGTCAGTTTGGTTACATATTTACACAAGGAGTTTACTGCATGCCATTGTATTTGAAGGAGGTGATAATAGAGTCACTGTCGGGCAGAAATCTTGTATCTCCAAGTTTCAAATTTGTATGTTTTCTTTTCTTTTTTTTTTCGTAAAGTAAAGCCTTGCTTCATCATACAAGACTCAGACTGTTGCACAAAACTAGTGAAAATAGCTGATCTACATGCACACAACGCCATTTTCACTATTTTAAATTGTTTTTAAAATAAGAAAAAAAGGGAAGGTTTTGGACATACAAGGTTTCCACCCGACAACGACAATATGCTGGGCCACTGGATTACTAGAAGCTCTCTGGTCCTGATGTTGCATTATGTTCTCAAATCTTAGTTTTTAGAGGCTTGGTAGATTGACCATTGTTAGCCAGCCCACAAACACATTTGATCATACAATATAAACAATATTGGAGTTGAAAAAGAGATACAGTAAATTATCCTCTTTTATTTAGCAGGATTTGCCAGTGATGGATGATCAAAGGAGTGGGATTTGTAATGCATGTTTACAGAGCAACGATCCTACACCTTTGGGAACATTATACTGTAGCAGTGTGCAGACTAGCTATCCTTTAAGATATATGATTTATGAATTATTCTCTCTTTTATTGTATTCGGGGCCTTTCAGTCAGTAGCCTACAACTCTGATGTCCATCACTGTCAACAAAGTTATTTAGAAAGATGTTTCTTAGTGTACTTTGACCATGTTTTCATGTAGTTTTAGATTGGTGTTTGATTCTCCATATTTTCCTGCAGGTGTGTGGCTGAGAACTTGGGTGACGTAGCCTTCGTCAAACACACGACGCTCTTTGAAAACCTGGATGGTCAGTGTTAACTGCAGAGTTACATTATGTCTAAGTCTAACTTTAAATCTATCCACTTTTATACATTTCCCAGTTCCCACCATCTAGTTTCTTGTGCTTTCACACACCTTGTGAACTATTCATACTCATACGACAAACTGAATCTTAACCTGTCACAAGGATGTTGATGCAATGGAGATGCAAAGTAAAGCTCTGAACAACACAGAACAGAAATTACACTGACAGTCAGAAATGTACCCAAATGTTACGGTATATTCCTATATTTGATGATTGGCAACAATCCTTAGAGCACTGTTGTCTGTCAGGTTCACAAAGTGTGGTGTGACTGGGCTGAGGGAACATACTGCTGGTTGGCCTAAGCTCCCCACTGCAGCCATGCAGGACCAACTGGGAACACTGCAAGTTCCTATTAGGACACAGGGTGTCAGTGTTTCACAACGTTTCTCCAGTCTGGATTCCACATTACACTGAACTGATGATGCATTTTTGAGCGTGCCTCTCATTATCTTTGCGTACTTGTGTAGCCTATCTGTATGCCTTTGAGACCGAGAGCGAGATAGAAAGCGGAGGAGATAGGGACATTTTGAGCGAGGGCGAGAAGATAAAGAAAGAAAGCAAGAAAGAGAGAAGGCGACCGAGAGGGAGAAAGGAAGAAAGAGGGGAGAGAACGAGACGTGCAGACAGCTCAGTCCACCAACAGACTGCCCTAATTCCCTTTTCGCTGCATCTGCTCTTCCGCTTTGGGCAACATCCAAAATTAATGGCGATCATTATCGTGGTCACAATACAGACGACGGCCTCCACAGCTGAGAGGGAGCAGCCTTAGGCAGGCTCCACAAGCAGTACAGTTGTTAAACCAACCATGCTTTCTCATATGGCCACAAATGTCCACACACATTCAAATCTTCAGTGATAATTTAACTCTGAGTGTACAAATATGTTATAAATGGATAAATGAACACTGAGGATCTACTACTCTGCAGTCAAACCGATTTGGAGGGCCAAGAGAAGACAGATAATCTGTTCAACTTCTGTTGTTTTGAGCTTTCTTAGTAAGCTCTAATAAATGTAGGACCCCCCCCCCCCCCCCTCCCCTCCCACACACACGCACGCACGCACGCACGCACGCACGCTTTATTTGTCTAATGTTAGCTTTGCTTTGATTAATAAATAGTGTAGTTTTTTTTCTTTTTGCAAATTAAAACAGGAAATATGCTATAGATTTTGTCTCCTGTGGCTTTGTCGTCCTATTTCCATTAAATAAGTTCCGGTAGTGATTTTTTTTTTTTTTTTTTTGTCCTCGCTCAGGGCTTCTAATGGGTTCCAAAAAAAGAAAAAGAAAAGTCTAATAGCCTCGTTCTTCTTCTCTGTCACCTAAGGTAAGAACCAGGAATCATGGGCCCTGGACATGGAGTTGGAGGACCTGAAGCTGTTGTGCACAGACGGAACCGATGCCGCCCCTGACGAGCATGAGAGATGCCACCTGGCAGCCGTGCCCGCTAACGCTGTGGTGGTGCGCATGGAGGACAAGTGTAGGGTCTGGAAATACCTGGAACGCTTACAGGTGGGTGCGGGCAGAGACTGATCGATCAGGGAAAGGGGAAAGGGAGTCAGTGGTCCCGCGGGTGAGGAAACATTACTTTCAGAACTTCAACCAGCAGGTGACTGCTCAGAAGACTCAGATGATTGCGGGGTGAGGTGAGCTGAGGTTGAACCTGTGACCTGATTCCCACACAGCCTCTAGACTGGGATCAACTCGTCCCCAAAAAACTCCTCAAAAATGATTCCCCTCAAGAATCAAATTAGCAATTTGATGTTTCTTCAAGTACAGTAGCTCTTGGAATACTTTGTTTGGTGTATACATGTTTTATTCCAACATGTAGCGAGCGAATGGAGATTCGGCATTCATGTAGGTCTCCAAAATAATGACCAATAATCAAATCTCCCCTTCCACAGGGATGCATTATGGGGCTGTTACTATTGGTGGTTAGCGTTTAGGGATGGGACGATACGACAATGTCATGTCACAATTATTTTGACCAAAATAATCACGATTTACGATATTATCGCGATAATCAAAATATACCTAATACTCTTAAAATGGCACTTTTATCAACCACTTGAACCCCTGCATCCATATTCTGGGGCAGAACGTTTGCCAAAAAATTGCAGATCTACAAGCTCACAACGCGTCGCAACACGGCACGTTGTGAGCTTGTAGATTGGCTATTTTTTGGCAAAGAGATTTGGTAGAGTGAAAAAAAGACTACAAAGTATGTTTACAGGTGTGTTTTACCAATTGTGGAGGGTTTACTGTATGTCGATCAAAGGTGAAATGATCCCAGCGTATGACAGAGGACAATTTCACAATATATTACAATCTCTAGTATAAAATACGGCTAGCATGATCAAGACCACAAGATAGTAAAAGGCACAAAGCCTTATAATTTACTTTACCGTTCGAAATAATGATTTGTTGGCTTTAAGTCCTGCTATTTCTGTTATAGTTTCCCCTTCTAAATTGATGTCAGCACCCGGGGGATGCTGAGAAATTTGCAGAGTGGGCGGGCCGTGAATAAGGCTTATTGCCGTAAACAACATGAAATTGAAATCAGCATGCAACCAATTTGTTCTTGTTCCCGGATGAACAAGAACAAAATGTTGGTTTCGGATAGGGACAAGTCGCAGGTTGAAAGTGTCCACAGAGCTCAGGAATATTTTAAATAAAAAATCTAAATTCAGACTTAATTCAGTATGCTCATGGGTACTCAACCAGGGAAAGTTATTTTCTTATTGTTCCCCTCAGGTTTAGACACTTAAAGGAATAGTTCACTTTCAAAATAAAATGTTTGGTCATTTTATCGTCTATTCATGCTTTTGTGAGCACCCCAGACAGTTTTTAATTTGCTCGATTCATTTTAGACATTTGATATTAATTTTATCTGACACGCCTATACAAACCCATTGCACTCAAAAAACACGGCCCCCTCGCGTATTAGGAGAACAGTGTGTGTCACCAGAACCAAGGACTGGTGTTTTCGATGAATCCATCATGGTTAAAATGGAGTTTGAAGTTACAATGGGTTTGTATAGGAAGGGGGAGTGTCTGATAGAATGAATATCAAATATCCAAATACAACTTAAAAACTGTCCATGGTGCTCCCAAAAGCATGAGTAGACAATAAAATGACCAAAAGTTTTGTGAAATATCCCTTTAAAGGAGAATTCCGGACTAGCCGTTTTACCACGTTAATCTGATGTTATGATATCCCAGAACAATCGGTACAGGGTTTATTATTATTATTATTAATATTATTATTTCATCTCGAGTCCACAAGTGGTGGGATTTTACGCTAAATCGCTTATTCGTATCGCTTAACAATTCCTTTTTATTGTTTACATAATGTCCTTCATATTGGCAGAGATGTGTACACGGAGTGTTGTCAATAATGGAATGCCATAAAGAGGCAAACTGCCGTTTAATCCAACCCCCTCCGGTCAAAGCTAACTCGCTAGAAATTGACTTTTCTTTCCTTTTTCATCTCTACCAGTGGTTAATGGATGGAATAACATCAGATTATCGTAAAAAAAAGCACTCCTCCGGAGTTCTCCTTTATGGGTAAGAATGTGTTTTATTACACAGTCACTTGCTACTTAGTGGAATGCTCTGTCAGCAGAGCTGAAATCCCTGAATTCCCTTCCAAAGTTTAAAACTGATCTTAAATCATGGCTTTGTTTAAATACTAATTGGACTTAGATTAACTCAACCCCTGCTGGACTGCCCCTTGGCTATAGATGGCTCAATATCTGTTAATTCGCTTGTTGTTCTTAACTGCATTTATTAGTATTTCTTTTTGTGTACAGTATACAGTATGGTTGTTTGTGTTGGGTGTTGTATGTCTCATAGTGGACCACAAGCTAATGCTTTTTTGTGTCTAATCCACATTGGCACTTTTGAATGGTAACACTGTTGTTGTTTTTAATTGCTTACCAAGAAAGTATTAGAGCCTATATTATTCAATGAAAAAAAAAGGGTAAGAGAGAATCCTATGTGCCAGGGATGCAAGAGCACTAGAGCTCTAGCGCTGAAGCTGAGTGTGAGGCTATTACTTTCATCTCCTCTCCTTGCTAGCACTGCTACTGTTCCCATATAGGCCTACTGTACATTGGAATATATTCTGGCTATAGGCGAGACTTGGAGCGATGGGCAGTTTGGGCACGATTCAAGAACTTAAATTGAATTACACCAATAGTTCAGCTCATGATGTGGTATTATTAACTCTCACCAGGTGCATATCTGTGAGAGGCAGATAAATTGCATCGAGGATATACTAAGTCGTTGATGGGAAACAGGTGTATTTGCGTGCATGTGTGTGTGTGAGTGTGTGTGTGCACATGTCTATGCAGGTGAGTGCCTATACAGTTTGTGCACAGGTATGATGTCCCTATATGTCTGTGTACTTGTGCGTGTGTCCATTGCATATCCATGTTAAGCCTTAGTTATCGATCAAGCCATGTCAGAGAACACAGGTATTTACAGTGAAATATTCCATGGTGCCTAAACAGCCATCCGTCTCCCTTACTGGATGTGTAGGAGATGCCAGGATGACTGATGTGCCCTATGCCTCTCTCACCCACAGAGCTGATGAACACTGATGCCTGCAATCGCGCTGCACACGCATCGCATGTGCATTCGCAACACAGACAGACATTAATGTGGCCATTAATGAACAACAACACAGACAAACACAAGTTCACGGGTGGTACACACGTACTCAGTCAGTATGCATGCATAAATGAGCACAGGTATGCACGCTCGCACGCACGTGCGCGCACACACACACACACACACACACACACACACACACACACACACACACACACACACACACACACACACACACACACACACACACACACACACACACACTCCTCTGTCCAACTTGTTCTCTCATCCTCTCACATGTATGTATGCGCACCACAGTGCTCCGACACACACCCACGTACTAACATATTGTACACACCATCAATCTCTCTCTCTCTCTCTCTCTCTCTCTCTCTCTCTCTCTCTCTCTACTCTGCTGTAGAATGCATTTGGTAATGCTACTGAGGGTTTCAACATGTTCAGCTCAGCAGGCTACAGTGAATCAGATCTTCTCTTCAGTGATTCCACCCACCACCTGCTGAGGGTTCTGGGTAGCTACACCTCATGGCTGGGCCCCACTTATACCACTGCGCTGCAAGCCTTCGAGTGTGAGGGTAAGACAGACAGACAGACTTATACAGAGTGAATTAGTTTTTTGCTTCTCAACATTGTAACAGCAATAACTATAATTTACTCTTACAGTTACAATTTAGGCATTTAGCAGACTCTTATCCAGAGTGACTTACAATAAACAAGATAATTAATCACATACAGTAAATAGAACGCAGAGAGAACAGCGCAGTGCCTCGACAAACAAAGATACCAGGTAAACAATGAACCTCGTATCTGTCTAACAACAAAAATACATAAATAGAATTGGCAGAACTAGTAAGTAGAAGGTACAGTAGAAGAAGAATAGCAAAGTTTAGAGATAGGCTCCTGCCCTGGCCACATGGCTAATAAGTCGGCAAGGCTTACATTTATTACATAGATAGATATGAAATATTTGGATGGATGGGTGTGTGTGTATAAGAATTTAAGGATGGGTGGATGGATGATCAGTAGATAGAGAGGTACTTTATTGATATACAGTACAATATATGTATAAAAATACATGTATACAATTACTGCACACCTGACCTGACTTCACCGCAATTCAATTCATGGTTCTTTAATTGCAATTCAATTCTAAATTAGCTTGCAGTATTTTGATCCTTTTCGATGCAGAATAATTTCTCACTGGAGGATCTAATTTACTCAGTATTAGTGGAATATAATGTTGAAAATAAGATTTATTCACACTTATTTATACACTTATTATTCAGCACATTGAATGTCAAGTAATCGCATTTTTCAAGTTATGTTGATGAATTGAAAACACTAGTAGGACCCCAATGGAAACAAGACTGCAAGGACTGTTTTGGTGTTATCCTTTTAGACCAAGTGTTAACTTTAGACTGTTCTCGTGCTGTTTGCATTTCTGTCTAATCAATCAATCAATCAATCAATCAATCAATCAATCAATCTATTTTACACAGCATACTATTATGCCTGTGCGTGGATGTGTGCAACTGTATGGTATGTGCGAGTGTGTGCATGTGTGTGCGTGTGTTTGTGTGTGTGCGCGCGTTCGCGCCTGTGTCCGTGTATCCGCTGCAGCTGTTCTCATTATTGTGTTCTCTCTCCCTCCGACAGGCTTCTGCTGATGGACCAGGAGGAAGACAACTTCCGTCTCATCCCTCCATCCCCGCTCTTCTCTTCCGTCTCATCCCTCCATCCCCGCTCTTCTCTTCCACCTCATCCCTCCATCCACCCCGCTCTTCTCTCCTTCTGCCTCCCATCCCAGCCATCTGTGTCCCCTCTCTGATTCCATCTCTCCGTCTCTTGTCAGCCCATGCTGTAATCCCCTCAACACCATGCACCACCACCCCATCCGGCCACCCACCCCCACGCTACGCTTCCCTGTGTGTGTGTGTGTGTGTGTGTGTGTGTGTGTGTGTGTGTGTGTGTGTGTGTGTGTGTGTGTGTGTGCGTGTGCGTGCGTGCGTGCGTGCGTGCGTGCGTGCGTGTCTCTCTCTCTCCTGCTTTTCACTCCATGCCTCTCGTCTTGTCTATCTCTCCCTTCCTCCAACCTTCGTCCAGTATTACGGTTGTTTGGGAAAACTACTAATGGGTGCTGGTGGCGGTGGAGACAGGTGGCAAAAATGGCACTGGAAATTCAGTTCGTAACGTGCCACCAAACAGCCGCACAGGTGTTCGAAAAATGCCACCTGGTCGAAGAACAAGTCAAAGAATTGTGAATAGAAAAGCAGCAAAGTGTCATAATTCTCTCACTAATCACTTGTACATCCCCTTATTAAAAAATGAAGAAGAAAGGGCTTTAATGAAATCACCTGCGTGAATCACTGAGAATGAAACACCCTCCAGAGTAGTGAAGTAGTTGACACAGCCTTCCATAGAGGAAGCTGAGATATCCTAGCCTGTTGGCTGGCTGGAAAATGGTGCTACTCTACTTGGCTTGTTGCTCTAGTCTAAAGCTCTCTCCTTCTGCCCTCCACAGGGACCCTCTCTGGCTGGTGGTATTTACTCTGTGCTTACGTAAATGGCTCTGTTTCTGTTTGTCTGTGTGTGTGTGTGTGTGTGTGTGTGTGTGTGTGTGTGCGCGTACGTACAGTATGCCCTGTTCCCACAGCCATTATTGCCCTAATTGGCAGTCTGGCATACAGTATATGGTGTGTTTGTGTGTGCGAGAGGAAGAAAGAACATGTTGGACAGAAGAGTGTGTGTGTGTGTGTGTGTGTGTGTGTGTGTGTGTGTGTGTGTGTGTGTGTGTGTGTGTGTGTGTGTGTGTGTGTGTGTGTGTGTGTGTGTGTGTGTGTGTGTGTGCGTGCGTGCGCGTGCGTGCGTGCGTGCGTGCACCAATTCATCTACTGTACTTCTTTGTGTGCAAGTGTGTCCTAACGTGCATTTGTGTTTGTTTCGGTAGGAGCGCAAGCTTTCCCACGGCTCGTATAGTTTACAACGATTTTTGGTGCCAGTGCACATGTTGAGCTTCACTGCATTCTCACATCTGACTCTGCCATAATGGACCCTGTTCCCAGCTCCAAGTGTACTGTTACGCTATACACTAGGAAGAGAAGGGATTAGGGCTTCAGTGGTCTTCAGTGACCCCATGCACTACCCATTTCTAAAGCTCATATCATGTTCAACGATGCCAGATTTTGCGTGAGAAAAAGGCAGCCAGGTCTACGAAAACAAGCCCATTAGAAGCGACTAGGCCACATGAGGAATTTTCATGAAAATGTTTAAATCAGTGGTTACCAGGCCTGGAATTTTGCCATTTTAGAGGCAAGGCCACTTGGCCTTTGGTGGTGTCCATTTTTTTGATGGCAATAAGGCCATCAAATAAAACAAGATTTGAGTCCATTGAAATAATTAATTTAATTTTAAGGGCTAAGGATCCGCTGTGAAATAAAGACATTGGTATTTACAATCTGATACATACTCAGCCCTGCACAAATTAAAGATTGGGGGGGGACTCAACAAAGGAGGTATCTACATGACAGGAGAAAGTAGCACAGTCAGCTGCTGGGGCATTAAGGCCGCTGTGGCCTCAAGGCATGCCATCTTTTGGAGGGGCACAAGGCCAAACTGAGGGGCAACAATGGCCATGGCCTCCCTGAAATCCCTGCCCTGGTGGTTACTGATTTAGACATTAGGAAGCAAGCCAAAATAAGCCCCCCAAAACGCAACCCGCAACTACCAATATGTACAAGTGACTTTACAGAAAAAGTCGCTTACAATAAGCAGACTTGGCAACACTGTTCATGTTCTGCAGCATGGGTCTTCAACAGGGGGTCCGGGACACCTAGGGGGTCCTCCAAATCTTTGAGTGATAGAAAGTCTTTTTTATATTAACCACTTGAACACTAGTGTCCATATTCTGAGAACTTTAACCAAAAATAGCAGATCTACAAGCTCACAACGCCTCGTGCTACACCAAAGCTATTTTTGAGCGGTGGTCACAATGCTCCTATACGTGGCCGTGTGTGTGGGTATGTCTGTCTCCGTCCGTGTCTGTCTGTCTGTCTGTCTGTCTGTATGTAGCCTGCCCTACAGTACCTTTTATGACCACACATGTTAAGGGAGGGGCGCTGTTTTCAGGCCAGGCCAGGCACACACACACACACACACACACACACACACACACACACACACACACACACACACACACACCCACACACACACAGGGGGGAAGGGGGGAGGGGGGGGGGGTAAGAGGGTGCTGTTGAGACTAGCCTGGAGGGGGGGGGGGCGGGGGGGGGGGGGAGACAGAATTCATAGATCTAGAACACATAGAATTCATAGATATAGAACACAGAATATGTACAGTACAGTACAGGGTTGGTGGGTAAACCACCGCTCAGTTCACACGGGTGTGATTTTTAGCAAAGAGCTTTGGTGTAGAGGGGGAAAAGAGCAGACTAAGTATAGAGTGATAGGTCAAGTTTATTATTTATTGACGGCTCAAGTTGTTAAATATATGAAAACACAAATTGACATGAATCCAAAATACACTGATGATTGTGCTGTCAAATGATGAAACTATATGGAATCTCTGAAAAGGTTGTGGGGGGTCCCTGCTTCATCTGTCTCTCAACTAAGGGGTCCTTGGCCTGAAAACGTTGAAGACCCCTGTTCTGCAGAGATCATTCCCATCCCTGGCATTCAGAAAAAGAAAACTAAGTGCGAGTGGGTTTCCATGACAACGGGATTTGAGATGCATTCACATGGCGTCCTTCTTGTCATCCTAGCTGTCAGATCAGGGACCAGTTAGATCTGGGATGTCAGGTGGATGCAATTAACTCCCTGGTAGGATGAAAACAAACAAACATGACCTCATTCCCAACATGCACCTGTTCCATTTATTCCAGCACTTCCTCATCAATCTAACAATAGACGGAAAGCATGAGCGATGATACCCGTGGTATTAGAGAAGCTTAGTTATATCTATAATAGCATTTTGTAATTCACACGTTAATATTGTTACACTAATTATAGATATATGTTGATAAGGATAGGAGGTGAGAGAAAAGTTATTAAGCTAAGCTGAACGTGTTTTTGGAGCTGTGTGAAGCACAGGCTCCCTATACGTGGCCGTGTGGGTCTGTCTGTCTGTGTGTCTGTCTGTGTGTCTGTATGTAGCCTGAACTTCCTAAACTTCGGCACGCCACTAGTCCCACAGTTTTGCCACCACACACTCGCGCCATATGTCAAATCGAACGGCTTACTCGGGAATCGTGGGCTATTAATTTTCTAAGAGAAAGGTTCTATAGTTTAATTGATATTAATTTATTAGTGAATTAATTTTCCCCATTGACTTATAATGGGAATCGCAAAAACTCACATTCAATTATTTGTCTCTCGCAAACCATAGGGGCTAGAGTTTCAAGACTTGGAGAGGAGGTTCATAATGATTTCAAGGATTAAATAAAAAATAATTGTGTCATTTGGCCGCATGGTGGCGCCATAACACCCCACTTTACGTTTTGGCCTGTAACTCTTGAACCGTAGGTCGGAAAATTAAAAATATTTTTTCCCTGGATTCCTTGGGTCATGACGCATCTCCCCATATAGGCCACGCCCATTTGCGCCATGATAGATTTTCCGCCATCTAGAATTTTCTCCAAAACACACTTTTTGCTCCTTTTCCTACATATTTTCTTCAAATGTCACAAAAATCGGTACACATGATCCACACACACACACACACACACACACACACACACACACACACACAGCTCCACTTCACACGGGTGTGATTTTTTTTATTTTGAGAGATACTGTGGGCCTACGTGGACATGGAATATAATTAACTCATAATTACGGCATTATGGTTGTCAGTAAAAAAATACAATATATATATATAAAAATCCTTACTTGACCTACAAATCATGTACTGTAACTGTAACACACATAACGGGATGTGTTTCTGCTGGGTTTTTGTTTTCTTTCTCTTGAACATCTGCACCCTTATTTTGTATTTCACACTCGACATACTGCTCAGTTATAAATTCATGGGTCGGATAATGTTCTCCTCACGTGAAACAGTAGTGTCTCGAAATTCAGAATAACCTAGAAATAATGCAGACTTAGTACTAGTTCAACAAACCAAAAGAGGCGATGTATTTCACTGGCCTAGTAAAGTCCATACAACCACACAGGATGTTATTTTGGGACAGCACTGCTTTTGGAGGAAAACCTAACGACGTTGACTACTTCTTGTCACTTTTTCGAGAAAAAAATTTTGTTTCCAATCCCGTACTTTTTGGTCTTGTTCATCAAGATATCACCTTAAACTCAACATCCCAGGATCGTTTGGGGCACACTAAAAATGTGTGTAGAAAAAGATATATTTCTAACATACATAAAACAGGTTTGACAACTTTTGAACCAAGAGCAGTGGCAAATTGCACCCTGGAGCAGGCAGAAGGCATTAAAGCATAATCGTTTGAAGACTTCTGTTGTAGTTAAGAGTATTTGACTCTGGTTCGTACTGTTGTTTCTTTTATTTGTTTTATTTGCCATCAATTCACAGCCATCATGAAGCTTTTATGTAAATACCCTCTCCCTCTTCTGCATGAATGTTTAGCGCCGCAACCCCTTGTTTTGTTCAGTTTTTATTTTCTCAACCAATTAAATCAATGATAAAAAAAATGAAATGCCTACTGTATCCTTCCTTTCTCCACAAATGTGTAAAGTTCACAACAAATGGCTCCATTCGTAACAAGGGAGGAAACTCACACAGTCAATTTCCCAAGGATTGTATTAACATTAACATAACATAACCAAACTCAACCAAAAGAACCAAAAGAAAGCCATAGAGCTGGAGTGCTCCCAGTGTGAGACTGGCCATGCAGCCTCGTACACTTGCGTGCAGTGTTGATTTCGTCGACTAAAACTATTACGAAAAATGTTTGTCGACTGCGTTTCGGCCTGCCAAAATACATTTTAGTTGACTAAATCAACTTTAGATTTAGATTTAGTCGCCTAAAAACGTAATGATATTTAGTCAACTAAAATTAGACTAAAACTAAAACTTTTCAGGTGACTAAATTATGACAAACTATTCAAAAGACTATGACTAAAACTAAATCAAATTTTGCTGTCAAAAACAACAATGCTTACGTGAGGGAATATACCGGCAGGTGGGCCAGATCTCCGCCCCCCAATCACTCAGACACCAGATTAGTACACAAGGGTACGGAAACTTGGCTACATGAAATTAGTTACTACTTGGTATCATCTTCTGTCTCCCTTCCTATTTACTGTAGTCCTTTGACTTCCTCCATTGTGTCTGTCTGTCTCTCTCTACAGCCTCTGTTTGTCTGCATGTCTGTCTGTCATTCCCTCTCCATTAGGATCTCTCTGTCTGTCTGTCACTCACTCGTTCTCCCTCCCTCCTCCTTTCTCTCTCTCTGGAAATCTCTCTCTCTCTCTCTCTCTCTCTCTCTCTCTCATGGACAGCCACCGAAGTAGGCTACTGATCACATACATATCATGTTCCATTCTCAGGTTATAGTGGGAAGGAGGAGAAGAGGAGGGGGGGATAAGAGAGGGAGAGGGGAGGGAGTACATACAGTACAAAGGCTGGCATACAGAGGGTGTGTTCACCTCCCAGGTAGAGAGGTGAGTCAGGGACGACACGGTAGGTGGTCCCCACACAGAGACAGGCCTGTACTCAGCATGGTCTAAATGCCCCACTGGCACTCATTCCCCTTAAATACTACATTTAATCCTTTAGAAATAGGCTGGCTCCCATGATGGAGAGCTCCCATTTAGCAGTTAGCAGATACTGTAGATTGAACTGCATTGCAGCAAAATACTGCCATCGCTCTTCATCCCCCTTGCTCTTCTGTCTCTCGCTCTTTCCCTTCACTCACACACTCTGGCCATTTTGCTGTAATGCTCAAGTAAAAACAACTTAAGTGCCCGCAGCATGGTCCACTCCACCTTGGGGTGTGTGCATGTGCGTGCGTATGTGTGTGTGATTGTTTGAGTGTTTATGTGGACACCCGTGGACAATGCTTGCATGTATGCCACACGTATGCATGGGTGCGTGCCTGTGTGCGGGTATGCACGCGTTTATGTTTGTTTTGAGTGCTGTCTTTATCTGAACTGGCACGGGTGATGGCTGAGATGGGGGAACGATTGCACAGCAGAAGGGAACGGGAGAGGAGAGATGACAATGATGGAGGGAGAAAGGAGGAATGAGTGACAGGTAATCCATCAGAGCCTTTACTGTCATTATTCAATTACCACCCATCCTTAGCACTCCTGATAACCCCAACACACACACACACACACACACACACACACACACACACACACACACACACACACACACACACACACACACACACACACACACACACACACACACACACACACACAGACTATGGAGGTGGTATTGAAGTGGTAGCTCCTTTTACACAAGGTGGATTTGTAGTGTCTGGGTGGGCGAGGTGAACCGGGAGTCAGGTCTTGGCACCGGATTGCCATCTGCTTTTAGTGCAACAGACCCTTAAATCTCCTCTCCTCCTTCGCCTGCCGTTTCCTCTCATCCCTCACTTTTCCCGTCTCTCCTTCATCCCCTGCTTTTTCTCACTCCCAAAACTGTCCTTGTTCATTCATTTCACGTTCACTCTCTTTCCGACACATTTCCTCCTCCCTCGCTCCCTCGTTCCTCTTTCTCTGCCCTCTCTCTCAGTTCTCCCTCTCTTGCCCCTTTCTGTTTTCGGTCCATTCCTCTGTTTCTTATCCTCCCTCTATTCCTTCTCTCTCTCTCCCTCTTTCTGTAAATGGTAAATGGTGCATTTTTGTGGCACCTTTCTCCAAAGCACTTTGCTCATGGGCGTTACATTCAGCCATTCACAGGCACCAACCTGCTCATCGGGGAGCAAGTAGCGGTTGAGTGTCTTGCTCAAAAGACCCTTCGTCAGGCAGCCAGGAGGAGGCCGGGAATGGAACCGGGAACTTTACAGTCTCAGACACCCTGTCCCCCCTCCCTCATTCCCACTATGGAACGTTTTCAGGCCAAGTACCCCTTACTTGAGAGAGATGAAGCAGGGACCTCTTCATAGATTCCATATAGTTTCATTGTTTGACAGCACGATCATCAGTGTATTTTGGATTCATGTCAATTTGTGTTTTCAGATATTTAACCACTTGAACCGTCAATACTTAACTCATTTCTAGACGATCCCGAGTATACTCGTGAAAAATACTCAAGTATTTAGAGTGCCGATCCCGAGTATACTCGCGTAAAATACTGTATATAGAGTAACGCTGGCGTTCTTACCCTAGGGTCCGTTGGAAACGATTGGCACGATTGGACTCGCCGATTCATCATCATCACGGATGCACGTGCACAAAATAGTAATCCCTTAACATGGAGGCCGACGGTCGATCTCATCTTTAATGTCCATTATCTCCAAAAAGCACTTTAGAAGCCAAGGATGGCATTAGATTCTCGCTAAAAAAACACATGTTGAAAGGCAACGGTCGGCCATTACACAACCGCATGTGGATGACGATCGCTTCCGGTGAATGACGTCATGACGTCAAACCGGAAGTGTTTACGCAATGGCCTTCTGGCCTTCAAAATAAGAGAACGGTCGCGGATGAAGCCTACGAGAGGCACGCTGCAGGACATTTTAACCCGTTAATTTCTGGAGCACTAAATGGGTTAATAAACTTGACCTTTCACTCTGTACTTAGTCTGCTCTTTTATCCCCTCTACAACAAACCTCTTTGCCAAAAATAGAAGATCTACAAACTTGTAGATCGTCTAAGGCTAAAGTTCTCAGAATATGGACACTAGGGTTCAAGTGGTTAATATAAAAAAGACATCACACAAAGATTTCGAGGACCCTCTGTAGTAACTCTGAGGACCCCCTAGGGGTCCCGGACCCCCTGTTGAAGACACGTGCACTATGAGAAGGAGAGATCTTTTCATATCTCCTCCTTCCTCAGTCCTTCTCACTTTGCTCATCTTCAGCTTTTTGCTTTCACTCCCATTCCAAACCATCTCTGGTTCGCCTGACCCCACTCAACCCCCCCATCTCTTCCAGTCTCACCCAATGCCTCCAATTCATCCACCCTCGAGCCTTTTTTTCCCCTTTTGTTTCCCCCACTCTCCCCTCAGCCCCCGTCCCCCAGCATTCTCCACAGTTCATTCCATCTCTTGGGCTCGGAGCCGATAAGGCGCATGGAGTATGATTAGAAGCCAGTGACACCAGGCTTATCACTGCACTCACATAACGCTCCCCTGATCACTTACACAATGAGAGCCAACAACACGCCCGCGCGCACACACACACACACACACACACACACACACAGTATACACACTCACATAGAGACACACAGACATACGCCAAGATGCAGAGAGCAACATGCACGTGCATCTCACACACACACACACACACACACACACACACACACACACACACACACACTCAGAACATTATATATGTGCATGATTACATAGAGAAACACAGACAGATTCACAGAGTAACATGCACGTGATGCAATGCATGCACACACGCACACACACACATACAAATACTCAAGAGGCCAGCTATCCATTCCCAATGTTTTGTGCTCAGTTTGTGTGACGGTACATGTTGCTTCCATAATGATGCGAGAGCCGGATGAAAAATGACCCAGTGCCGTGGGCTCTGGGTTCGTGTGTGAGTGTGTGTGTGTGTGTGTGTGTGTGTGTGTGTGTGTGTGTGTGTGTGTGTGTGTGTGTGTGTGTGTGTGTG